>NC_090814.1:24043197-24346228 GCF_000390325.3 Nicotiana tomentosiformis | reverse complement strand
CGCACATCGGGGCCATAAAGGTCGAGACCAAGAAGTCGGACATATTCAAGATAAGACAAAAGGATAACGAGATGCTAAGGGAGTTCGTATCTCGTTTTCAAATGGAACGAATGGATCTGCCACCAGTCACAGATAATTGGGTTATTCAGGCTTTCACTCAAGGTTTGAAAAAATAAAGTTCGACGGCTTCACGACGGTTGAAGCATAACCTGATCGAGTATCCAGCTATTACTTAGGCCGACGTGCATAATCGGTACCAGTCGAAAATTAGAGTCGAAGATGATCAGTTGGGTTCTGAACCCGCTGCTAGAAGGGACATCAATCGAGAACAAGGTCCGATCAGGGACCGATACCGACCATAGAGTGGTAACCACAGGATCAATGAATCGAGACGTAACCCCGAACAAGGCAATAAAAGAAGTGATCGAGGTCAAGGGTCTCGGGGGATGATGAACAGAAGTGGGTTCGACAGGTCTACCGTACCTAAGGAAGCACCACGGTTATCGGAGTATAACTTCAGCATCAATGCATCCGCCATCATGTCGGCTATCGGACGCATCAAAGACACTAAATGGCCTCGACCCATGCAGAACGATCCTGCCCAGAGGAATCCCAATCAAATGTGTGGATATCATGGCACCCATAGCCACAGAACGGAAGATTGCAGGCAACTAAGAGAGGAGGTAGCCCGATTATTCAATAAAGGGCACCTACGAGAATTTTTAAGCGACAGGGACCAAAAACCATTTCAAAAAAAAGGATTTCGGTAAACAAAACGAACAGGAAGAACCATAGCACATCATCCACATGATCATCGGTGGCATGGATACCCCTCAGGGGTCGATTCTTAAATGCACTAAGACATCGGTTATGAGAGAAAAGCAACCTCGAACTCAGGATTACGCATACATAGGAACCTTGTCCTTTAATAATGAAGATGCAGAAGGAGTCATGCAACCTCACAACGATGCACTGGTAATATCCGTACTTATGAATAAAACTAAAGTTAAGCGTGTGTTAACTGATCCAGGTAGCTCGGCCAACATCATTAGATCGAAGGTTGTAGAACAGCTCGGTCTACAGGACCAGATCGTACCCGCGACCCTGGTTCTAAATGGATTCAATATGGCATGTGAAACCACCAAAGGCGAGATAATTTTGCCGATAAATGTGGCCGGGACCATCTAGGAAACGAAGTTCCACGTAATTGAAGGCGACATGAGGTACAACGCCCTTTTTGGAAGGCCATGGATCCACAATATGAGAGTTGTACCTTCGACCCTCTACCAGGTTCTTAAATTCCCAACATCGGAGGGAGTCAAAACAGTGTACGGAGAATAACCGGCCGTAAGAGAAATGTTTGTCGTCGAAGAAGCAATTCTGATATCCTCACCTTCGTCAACAAAGGGGTCGGACTCAAAAGGGGAACGATATGCCAAATAGAAATCACAAACGTCAGCTTCAACCCAAATAGAAAATCAAAAGATTGGCGAAGATAATGATCAAAGGATCCCTCGATCCTTTGTGGTCCCGATGATTCTGACACTACCCAATCAACGATTAAAGAACTGGAGCAAGTCATACTGATCGAGCATTTGCCCGAACAAAAGCTATACCTGGGAATGGGATTAACCCCCGAACTCAGGAAAAGGCTTATTCAATTTCTTATCGATAACATAGATTGTTTTGCTCGGTCCCATTTAGATATAACAAGGATCCCACCGGATATAACGATGCATCGGCTAAGCCTGGACCCTAGGTTCAAACCGGTGAAGCAAAAGAGAAGACTCCAGTCCTAGATAAAGCACACATTCATAAAGGACGAGGTAACTAAACTTCTCAAAATAGGGTCCATTCGGGAGGTGAAATACACCGAATGGTTAGCCAACGTAGTTGTAGTCCCTAAAAAAGGGAACAAACTTAGAATGTGTGTAGATTATAAGGATTTAAACAAGGCACGCCCCAAAGATTCTTTCCCGCTGCCCAACATCAATCACATGATCGATGCCACGGCCGGCTACGAGATCCTTACTTTCCTCGATGTCTATTCCGGGTATAATAAAATCTAAATGAACCCGGAAGACCGAGAAAAAACTTCATTTATCACCAATTATGGAACATATTGTTATAATGCAATGCCCTTCGGGCTAAAAATGCAGGAGCTACTTACCAACTCCTAGTAAATAAAATATTCGAATAGCAAATAGGTAAATCGATGGAAGTTTACTAGTTAAGTCCCTGCGCGCAGAGGACCATTTAACTCATTTGCAGGAAACGTTCGAAATCTTAAGGAAATACAATATGAAGCTCAACCCCGAGAAATGTGCTTTCGGGGTCGGTTCGGGAAAGTTCCTTGGCTTCAGGGTATCGAATCGGGGGATCGAGATCAACCCCGATAAAATCAAGGTCATCGAAGACATCTCCATCATAGATAGTGTAAAAGTCGTGCAGAGGCTAACGGGGCAGATTGCTGCCTTAGGCTGATTCATTTCAAGGTCGTCGGATCGAAGTCATAGATTTTTCTCTCTACTCAAAAGGAAAAATAATTTCGCCTGGACCTCGGAATGCCAACAAGCATTAGAGGAATTGAAGCAATACCTATCGAGCCCACCGCTGCTTCACACTCCGAATACATATGAGAAACTTTACTTGTACTTGGCGGTATCGGAAATAGCGTTAAGTGGTGTCCTAGTTCTAGAAGAGCAAGGTACGCAATTTCCCGTTTATTATGTAAGTCGAACCTTAGGGGAAGCAGAAACTAGATATCCATACTTAGAGAAATTGGCACTAGCACTGATAAGTGCCTCTAGAAAGTTAAGACCATACTTTCAATGTCACCCTATATGCGTATTAACCACTTACCCACTTCGTAATATTTTGCACAAGCCCGAATTATCAGGCCGATTGGCCAAATGGTCGTCGAACTCAGTGGGTACGATATCCAATATCAAACCCGGACGGCCATCAAGTCTCAAATTTAAGTGGATTTTATGGCCGATTTCACGCCGACCCTCGTACCCGAAGTTGAAAAAGAACTCTTATTGAAATCGGGTACATCATCGGGGGTATGGAACCTTTTCACGGAACGTGAAGGGGTCCGGGCTAGGCATTGTTGGCATCGTTTTTAAGTCGCCCACGGGTAACACTATTACGTAATCTATCAAAACTACTAGGTTGACTAACAATGAGGCCGAGTATGAGGCCATGATTGTAGGTCTCGAGCTAGCTAAAAGCTTGGGAGCATAAGTCATTGAAGCCCATGTATCGAGCTAGTTAAAAGCTTGGGAGCAGAAGTTATTGAAGCCAAGTGTGACTCTTTGCTGGTGGTAAATCAAGTAAACAAAACCTTCGAAGTTCGAGAGGATAGAATGCAAAGTTATTTGGACAAACTACAGGTAACTTTGCACCGTTTCAAAGAATAGACCTTAAAGCATATACATCGAGAACAAAACATTGAGGCCGAAGCACTTGCAAATTTAGGGTCATCGATCGGGGAAGATGAGATCAGCTCGGGGACTGTCATTCAACTCTCGAGATCCGTGATCGAGGAAGGTCATGTCGAGATAAACTCTACAAGCTTAACCTGGGATTGGAGGAATAAGTATATTGAATACTTGGAGAACAGAAAGCTCTTATCGGACCCTAAATATTCGAGGGCCCTACAAACCAAAGTTGCTCGGTTCACATTGACTGCAGATGGAATATTATACTGAAGGACATTCGATGGACCATTGGCAGTATGCTTAGGACCAGGAGACACCGATTACGTCCTACGTGAGATTCACGAGGGTACTTGTGGAAATCATTCTGGTACCGATTCATTAGTCCGAAAAATAATCAGAGCAGGATATTATTGGATTGATATGGACAAAGATGCAAAGGAGTTTGTTCGAAAATGTAACAAATGTCAAAGGTTTGCACCGATGATGCATCACCCCGGAGAGAAACTTCACTTAGTCCTATCTCCATGGCCATTCATGAAATGGGGAATGGATATCGTCGGCCCTCTTCCATCGGCTCAGGTAAAGCTAAGTATATTTTATTTATGACTGACTATTTCTCTAAATGGGTTGAAGCACATGCATTAGAGAAAGTAAGAGAGAAAGAGGTTATAGACTTCATCTGGGATCATATCGTATGCCGATTTGGGATACCCGCCGAAATAGTGTGTGACAATGGGAAATAATTTATCGGCAGCAAAGTGACGAAATTCCTCAAGACCACAAGATAAAAAGGATATTATCAACACCGTATCACCCTAGTGGGAATGGACAGGCCGAATCGATGAACAAAACTATCATTCAAAATCTAAAGAAAAGGTTGAATGACGCTAAGGGGAAATGGAGAGAAATCCTACCCGAAGTTCGTTGGGCTTATCGAACAATATCAAAGTTCAGCATGGGGGCAACCCCATTCTCCTTAGTATATGGCTCTGAAGCCTTGATTCCAGTCGAAGTCGGGGAACCCAGTGCCAGGTTTCTATATACAACAGAAGAGTCAAATCATGAGGCTATGAATACTAGCCTCGAATTATTGGATGAAAAATGAGAAACTGCTCTCGTCCGATTAGCCGCCCAAAAGTAGCGGATCGAAAGATACTATAATCGAAGAACCAATCTTCGCCATTTTAAAATCGGGGACCTAGTGCTAAGGAAAGTCACCCTCAACACCCGAAATCCGAATGAAGGAAAACTGGATCCAAACTGGGAAGGACCGTATCAGGTACTCGAAAACGTCATTAAAGGATCCTACAATCTCAGTATTATGAACGGCAAACAACTACCAAGCAATTGGAACGTGTCACACCTAAAATGATACTACTACTAAGGTACGACCCTCCCATGTTCGTTTATATTTCGAAACTAACCCTTGCAGGAGTTTGATCATGAACAAAGATGGATCATTCAACACGAAGCCTTAGGTCTGAAAGCACGCGTTGCACTCTTTTTCCCTTATACCGGTTTTATCCCAAATGGGTTTTTCGGCAAGGTTTTTAATGAGGCAACCATTTATTGTGCTAACTTAGTACAATTCAACAGTATCCGAGGCCTACTTACAATCAACCTCGAATACTGGGGGGCATTACCCTCAAATATATCAAGTTCGATGCAAGAAATTTACTTCATAACAACAGGGTTTCGATAGGAAAAATTGTAAGAGCCAAATGGTCAAAACGAACCATGCTCATGTAGTTTGCTCGATTCCTGGTACAAAACATAAACACATGTATAACGACATAAAGAGAATTTCTTACCGATATCTCAAAATCCATCCTCTATTTTGTGATCTATTTTGCAAACAGGCTTAAGGGCCGATCGGGGACTGCCAACCGAAAAATCAACAAGATCAAGACCCACTAAGACTACGGGCTACACTACTTCGAGTTCGAGCGAGTACTCACTCCACTATAAAGCCTACGGGCCACATCACTTCGAGTTCGAGCAAGCACTCACTCAACTACTAAGCCTACGGGCTGCTCTTATTTCGAGTTCGAGCAATCACTCACTCGACCACTAAGCCTACGGTCTACTCTTATTTCTAGTTCGAGCAATCACTCACTCGACCATTAAGCCTACGGGCTACATTACTTCGAGTTGGAATCACTCACTCGACTAATAAGCCTACGGGCCACATCATTTTGAGTTTAAGCACGCCCTCACTCGACTACTAAGCCTACGGGCTGCTCTTATTTCGAGTTCGAGCAATCACTCACTCGACCATTAAGCCTACGGGCTACATTACTTCGAATTCGAATCACTCACTCGATTACTAAGCCTACGGGCTACCCTTATTTTGAGTTCGAGCAATCACTCACTAGACTACTAAGCCTATTGGCTGCTCTTATTTAGAGTTCGAGCAATCACTCACTCGACCACTAAGCCTACGGGCTACTCTAATTTCGAGTTCGAGCAATCACTCACTCGACCATTAAGCCTACGGGCTACATTACTTCGAGTTCGAATCACTCACTCGACTAATAAGCCTACGGGCCACATCTCGAGTTCAAGCAAGCCCTTACTCGACTACTAAGCCTACGGGCTGCTCTTATTTTGAGTTCGAGCAATCACTCACTCGGCCATTAAAGCCTACAGGCTACATCACTTTGAGTTCGAGCAAGAACTCACTCGACTACTAAGCATACGAGCTACTCTTATTTCGAGTTCGAGCAATCACTCACTCGATCATTAAGCCTATGGGCTACATTACTTCGAGTTCGAGCAAGCACTCACTCGACTACTAAGCCTACGGGCTACTCTTATTTCGAGTTCGAGCAATCACTCACTCGACCATTAAAGCCTACGGGCTACATCACTTCGAGTTCGAGCAAACACTCACTCGACTACTAAGCCTACGGGCTACTCTTATTTCGAGTTCGAGCAATCACTCACTCGACCATTAAGCCTACAGGCTACATTACTATGAGTTCGAATCATTAACTCGATTACTAAGCCTATGGGCTACTCTTATTTCGAGTTCGAGCAATCATTCACTCGACCATTAAGCCTACGGGCTACATTACTTCGAGTTCGAATCACTCACTCGACTACTAAGCCTACGGGCTGCTCTAGTTTCGAGTTCGAGAAATCACTCACTCGACCATTAATGCTACGGGCTACATTACTTCGAATTTGAATCACTCACTCGATTACTAAGCCTACGGTCTACTCTTATTTCTTGTTCGAGCAATCACTCACTCGACCATTAAGCCTACGGGCTACATTACTTCGAGTTCGAATCACTCACTCGAATACTAAGCCTACGAGCTGCTCTTATTTCGAGTTCGAGCAATCACTCACTCGACCATTAAGCATACGGGCAACATTACTTCGAGTTTGAATCACTCACTCGACTACTAAGCCTACGGGCTACACTGCTTCGAGTTCGAGCAAGTACTCACTCGACTATAAAGCCTACGGGCTACATCACTTAAACTTTGATCAAGCACTCACTCGACTACTAAGCCTACGGGCTACTCTTATTTCGAGTTCGAACAATCATTCACTGGACCATTAAGCCTACGGGCTACATCACTTCGAGTTCGAGCAAGCACTCACTCGACTACTAAGACTACGGGCTACTTTTATTTCGAGTTCGAGCAATCACTCACTCGACCAATAAGCGTACGGGCTACATTAGTTCGAGTTCAAATCATTAACTCGATTACTAAGCCTACGGGCTACTCTTATTTTGAGTTCGAGCAATCATTCACTCGACCATTAAGCCAACGGGCTACATCACTTCGAGTTCGAGCAAGCACTAACTCGACTACTAAGCCTACAGGCTACTCTTATTTTGAGTTCGAGCAATCCCTCACTCGACCATTAAGCCTACGGGCTACATTACTTTGAGGTCGAATCACTCACTCGAATACTAAGCCTACGGGCTACTCTTATTTCGAGTTCGAGCAATCACTCACTCGACCATTAAGTCTACGGGCTACATTACTTCGAGTTCGAATCACTCACTCGACTACTAAGCTTACGGGCTACACTGCTTCGAGTTTGAGCAAGTACTCACTCGACTATAAAGCCTACGGGCTATATCACTTCAACTTCGAGCAAGCACGCACTCGACTACTAAGCCTACGGGCTACTCTTATTTCGAGTTCGAGCAATCACTCACTCGATTATAAAGGCTATAAGGTCCAAATTCGATCAAAATGCCTAAAGCTTTATGAAAACCTTCATAAGGCATAGATGAAACAAAATCTTCGCAAGGAAGAGAATAAAACAGAGGCAAATCGGGAAAAGAAAAGATCTTTATATATATATATACAAGAATGTTTACAACGTCCAAACAGGACCCTACACAAAAAACAAAATGAAAACTATGGGCTAAGTTTCTTGGTTATCTACAGGGGCAGTCTCTTCTCCATCGGGCTCCTCCCCGCTCTCGGACCCACTCTTGCTCCCATCATCGCCATCATCATCACCATCATCATCATCGGAAGCCAAGGCTTCAGCATCGGCTTTAAGCTCTTTAGCCCTTTTTATCTCTTCGGTGAGATCTAAACCTCGAGCATAGATATCCTCGAGGTCTCCCTCCGAGATCGACATTGAACAAGTTTAGTAACCTAATGTGCTCAAGCGGTCTCGACTGCCTCTCTTGTTTGTACCTGAGCGGCTTCAGCATCGGCCCCATAAACGGCCACGAATGCATCTCCATCGGCATTTGCCTTTTCGGCGTCAGATTTGGCCTTGGCAAGTTCGGAGGCCAACCGAGCCTCGAGCTCCTCTATTCTTCTTCCTTGAACCGAGCTTTTCTCCTTTATGCTTTGAAGTTAATGATAATTGTGCTTGAGCAGCTTCTTTTTCTGCGGCAAGACGGTCCATGCCATCTTTCTATCCCAAGGCCTCAACCCTTATCATATCGACCTCCTCACGGAGTTTTCCAATAACTTCAAGCTTCTGCTGCAGCTGTGAATATTAGCCATCATTCCAGAATCGAGCCCATGGGTTTTTAAGATTACCATTACCTGCTCGATCAGGTCGGTCTGATCTTGTTGAGCCTTGGCCAATTCAGCTCGGAGGTCCTTGATTTCTTCTTCCTTTTGTCCGAAGAGGAGTCTAAGGGCGTTCCTCTCCTCCGTGACCCGTCGGAGGTCGGCCTCATACCGACGCAGCTCAATTCGAGACCGAGAACACGCTTCTCGATGAATCATTGTGGCCTACTAAAAAAGAAGAAAAGAAGTTAGAAAAGAATAGCAAAACATAGTGGTATCAACGAAGGAAGTTAGAGCTTACCCGATTTAGAGCTTGTTTCACTTCACAGAAAAGGCCCGACACATCACAAGGGCCAGCAACTTCCTCGACACCAGTAAACAAATCACAGAAGGGGTCTTCCCCTTCATGAGATCGATTTATCTCGAGGGCCCCCAAAGCTTAGGCTTCCCGAATTGCCCTTTCGAAAAAGACAAGGAGAGTGGACAAGTCTCCGATTACTATTGCCCCAAGCCACACGCTTGGGGCGTTCTCCTCAACTCGGAGAGCTTCAGGACCGGTAACTTCTGATATACCCACCGTTTGTTGACTTCGGTGGTAAGCATCCTCGATCTCTAACGATTCGGGGACTCTGCCCGAACCTCTCTCCAATATCTCCTCAGTCCGAGGCGGAGCGTTATAAATCACCATCGATTCAGCTGCCTTTGGGCATCGGTGGTTTTCTTCATTCGGGCCACCAGCACGGACTCGTCGTTTTCTTCTTCTTCTTTGTCTTCATCCCTTAGACGCAGAACTGATTATATGGTCAAAGGGATGGTATTTTTCCTCGTCTTACGAGTCATTCTCATTTTCGGTTTTGGATCTTCAGAAGCGGAGGCCCTTTTTCTCTTATTATCCTTCACTGGTTTTGGAACAGAGACCGAAGCCTCTTCCTCGACGGACGGGGGCCTCAAAACCGCATCTTTGCCCACACTTACATACAAGAAAATTGGTTTAAGTATATGGAAAGCATCTCGTTCGAACTACCAAAAATACAAAAAAGAGGTTTACCATGGTTTTTGGCCTCCCATCGGCCCTTTGACAAATCACGCCATTAGCGCTCGGCATACGTGGAGGCCGAAGCTAGATCCCGTACCCATTTATTGAGGCCGGAAACTGCGTCGGGCATCCAAGAAACCGTTGCATCACAAAAAAGGGATATCGATGAGAAAAAGAAATTAAGGGGCAAAATAGTAGGAGATAACAGCAGAATTACACTTACGCTTCATGTTCCACTCCTCGGAAAAAGGCATCTTTTCAGTCGGAATCAGGTCCGAAGTCTTCACTCGAACGAACCTGCCCATCCAACCTCGATCCCTGTCATCGTCTATGCTCGAGAACAGAACCTTGGTAGCCCGGCACTGAAGTTTTATTAACCCGCCTTAAAAGAGGCCAGAGCAGTACAATCGAATGAGATGGTCGAGGGTGAAAGGCATCCCCTCGATTTTGTTCACGAATTAAAGGATCAAAATAACGATCCGCCAAAAAGAATGATGGATCTGGCCTATGGGTATTTGGTATTGATGGCAGAAATCGATAATAACAGGATCGAGGGGACCTAACGTGAAAGGGTAAGTATACACACTTAAAAACCCTTTTTCACAAAAGTGGTGATATCTTCTTTAGGAGACGGGATTACTATTTCTTTGTTCTCCCAATTGCAATATTTCTTTAGCTGTTCGAGGTGCCCCTCGGTTATCGAACACATATACCTTGATACTGGCTCACATCGGCCGGGAACCGACGAGCCTTTGTCGACCTTAAAATTGGAGGTAAGAACATATGCCCCAGGAATGCACTCCTCGGGTCGTGGCTCCACCGGTGTTCTGTCAGCGGCGGGCTGTGAAGAAGAAGTTTTTTCTTTCTGAGGAATGATTTTTGATGTTTTCGCCATTTTTGGTTTAAAGATCGAAAATAGAAGGAGGTAACAAAGATTTGGTATTTTTTAAGAGAGACTTTGCAGTAAAAGATCACAGATTTATAGATGAACTCATAAGAAGAACTTGAAAAATTTGGAGATGTAAAAGTGATAAATGGTAAAAGGAGGGGCTATTTATAGATTGAGCAATGGCGGTTCAACATCAGCGGTGGCCGACCACTGTCTGACATGCATTAAATGCCTTGGAAAACTAAACCGACAGGACAGCTATCACGTACGTCATGATCGAGCCCGATGTAAACGTCAGGTTATATCTGATCGAGCCGTTGAAAAATCATATCGTTTCTCGCCACATCCTTCCCGAAAAGGAATTCGCAGACTGCAGAAAGTGATTCAACCCATCTAGAGTTTTTTGCCAAAATTGTCCCTTAGGTTTATTTTTGTCCTTTAAATATAACCACGAGCATCTTTCATCCTTTAAATTTGCTAAAGTGGAGCACTTTTAGTGTAGCTAACAGAATTGAGCTAATTTGGAGTTAAAACTTACGGTTGTGCAAGACCAACGACACAACATTTTCCTCTATTCCCCATTATTCATGATTTCTCCCAAATCTAATCGTTTTCTTGATAAGACTTAGGACCCGTTTGGCCATAGATTTTGCCAAAATAAATTTGGGTTTTATTTGGCAAACACATGTTTGGCCATAGATTTTGCCTATATTTTGGCAAAGTCCCAAATCCCAAAATCAGTTGGGCCAAAATATCACTATTATATTTTTAAAAAAATTACCTCAAACTTTTATATTTTATAAAAGAGCTCACAATTTATTATTTTGTAACAATGTTGTTTCGTCTTCTCGGTCACCTGATAGTGTATCATGTAGTTCATTATAAAAATGATAATTTTTTATCAAATTTATTTATGTTCAGGACTATAGGTTGCTATAATATAATGAATGTTATTGATAATTGTACGGTTGGGTATTTATGATAGTTTTTAGAACTTGTTGGTATAAGTCATGTTTCATGTTTTTCCAAAATAAATTTGGGAAATATGTTTTGAAAACAAATGTCCAAACACATTTTCATCTTCAAACCAAAATTCACCCAAATCAGATTTTTCAAAATAAATTTGAAAATTTATGGCCAAACGATAGCTTAATGTAATTTTATAGGTAAAAACTCAGAAAGCCAGTTAAATTTCTTAAATCAGCAAGTGTGAAACTAAAAGAAAACAAAGCCTAAGCTACTGAGCCACAATGGGTGAAAGTGAAACTGAAAAGTGTTTCTTTTCAACTTCTTTTTCTCGGTGTTTATGCGGTTCTCTGTTTATATTTTGTTGAACTTTGAAGGAGAAAGACACCGGATATAACTTTTGTGTAGTTTGAGGTTTCAAAAGTTTACAGTTTGCTTCTTGTTCTTTTTTTGTTTTCTTGGAAGTGGTTCTTTTACCCAATTATTTTTGTTGGTGTTGTGAAAACTTGAAGTCAACACGTTTAGAGCTCGTTGGAGAAAGAAAAGAAGATGGGTTAAGTAGAAATATCTGCAAAATTTTGTATGAATATTTGAATAGATAAAATTCAAATAATGGAGAAGGATGAAGAACACTCGGATAATCAAAGTCAGAACATAAAGAAATTCAAAGAACTAGTAGAATAAGAATATAACATGCAGAGCAATGATGAATTGGCATGTCTCTTGAGCCTCTGAAGGTAGGCTGCAGAAAAATTCCCATGGAGAAGTTTAGTTTTTTCTCCTTTGTTTCCAAAAGAGAGAAAAATTCAAGTGATTGTGAATAATGGAGAATGGAACAAAAGGTTTTGGTGCTGGTCCGTGTACATGAGATGCACAACTTTAGTTTTAACCCCAACTCTCCAAGTTAGCCTCATTTTGTTAGCTAGACCAAAAGTGCTTCACTTTGACTTTAGAAAACTTAAGTTACTATCATGAATATATTTAGGGATATATTTAAAGGACAAAAATAAATCTATCTCAATAAATAAGGGACAATTTTGGTTAAAAATTTATCGTTGCTACAAGGTTTAACTTTTATAGATGGGTAGTTTTAACAAAAATTATCTCTTATCTTTCCGAGCAGAGGTAACTTTATCCTTTATTATATCACTTTGAGCACTTTTTGTTTTAAATTTTGCTAGCAGTTTTAGTATAGGTAAAAGAAACATCAAAGAAGAGTAATAATTTAACAGAAGATGCATGGGTTTTCCCGTGGGCAGGGGGAAAAAGAGAGTGTGAACAGATGTTCTTTGAAATCCCAATTCCATTTCTATCAATTTGCCCTTTGAGTTCATAAACGAAGAACCCAACTTGTCTGTGGGGCTTCAATTGAGAAATCAATCGAGAAGATAGCTCCAATCATTGTCGAATAAATTGAATGGAGAGGAAAATCTTACTTTTCACTAATATTTGAGAACTATATTGTGTATAAGAGAAAAGAAGGCATAATGAGAAAATCAGAAATCATTTTGGAGATAATTAATGTCTGAAATCATCAAACTATAGCCGTCTCTTCCTTTTCTTGCTTATAAACAAGCCCTTTGCCTTTAGGCTTTAGCAGGCTAGCAGCAACTCTAATTTTGCGTTCTAAGTATTATTTTCTTTTCTAACTTTTGATTGAAAGAGATTAGTCGAGGGACAGAGGGAGAAACAAAAGAAAATTACTTTCCCCATCTCCAGATCCCAACAACGAGGAATGGTGGATGAGCTTTTGTGCTCCCGTGAATTTTATCAAATCAGACTCCTTAGTTTTGTTCACTACAACATGAGTAGTGAAAAGATCCTTTACCCAGATGACTGTAAAACCAACGTTAGTTTTTAGGTTTCCATTTGGGCTTTATGTTAACTTTAATAAAGTTAAGGGATAATAGTTAAAAAGTTAATTTGATGCAGAAAACACTTCATCAAAGTTGTAAAGTTTATTTCATAAGCTTAAATTTTTTAAAGTTGTGAAAATTGTATAGAGATGTAATGGGTATCAGAAGTTTCGAAATATCCCAAAATGTACATAATGTCATGAAATAAAAAGGAGGGAGCAATACATAACTAGAACAATCAAAAATGAATTTAATTCTCATGAATAACTTATCCTTATTTCTCTCATCGCATATGCTTTATCAAGTATAATTTTGCTCCGGTAGTTACGAAGACCGATAAAAAAAAAATCAAACATAAGTATATACAAGCTACAGGCTGCTGGTAACATGTCTAGCTACAAATAAAACAAGAGGTATTTCCCATCTCCCTACAATCGTATCTGAAAGCTTGGAAAAAGAAATATTTAACATGTGCAGGCAAGGAGATAATTCGATTCAACTTCTCTTTTTAAGGTTCCATCGAACAGGGCTCGTCCAAAAGGATGATCATCAAACAACATAACAGCTTTCCACATTTTTTGGGCCAAAATGTAAATTCCCAACTTTCTTACCTGAAGATAACAAATTAACAATAAACCAAAGTTTATGTAATAGATCTGTCTAGCAAAAACATCGTAATCAAATCTCAGTTTCCACTTTCCTCTGTAGTACAAGTAAAATAGCTAATAGGATACGAAACTAAACCTCAACACTCACCTCTTTGTTTTATCAAGCACTTCAATATATCTTTTTGGGACACCATAGTGCTCAACAAGATATCTTGCAAGATCATCAATAACACCTCCTTGAACCAAAACTTCCTGTCCTTTCTTACCTAAAATTATAGAAGAATTTGCATAAGGATGATATATCTGCCCTTAAAGTGAACAACGTGACAACCAAGTTCATATGCAAACATAGCAAATCAGTAAACATAGATAGACCAAAAGCACAAAATAAATCACGTCAGTAAGTGAAAATAACCTACAAAGCCAGGTACATAATATAAGTGAATCAATCAATCAATCATTATGCATCAATACCATATCAGTTGCGATCAACTATATCCATTCTGCTCTATTCAGGTGCTTTTCATGCCAATATTAAAGAATTCACCTTTGATACTCACACTCATTCATACCAATACCCACTTGATGATTAAATGGATTACAAATATTGCTATGGGCCTACGGGATGTCTCACTTAACCAGAGCATAGTAATAAACTCCACAGGAGGAAAAATAAATAAAAATTATTGAATTTAGATGCCCTAGTATTTAGACAAATTGATAAATAGTACCCAACTCCTTCAGATCAACCTATTTCCATCAGTTTACCATGGAAATGGTCTAGTAATTAAGCAAGACTACTAAACATGGTTTATATACACCCAGACGCATTGAGACACAGTAAGAGCTATTCTGTTTGCTTTTCATTCTTTTCTTTTTTTAATTTTATTTTAATGGAACTATCTCTAGCGTCAATGCTCTAAGTGTCCAACTGCAAGTAACTATAACAATTCTCAACTACTAGATATCATCCTAACCTGGATAAAACATATCATCCTCCTAAGGTCTTAAATAAAACAGTACCACATTATCTCTTTTCACCATGAGAACGTAAGCGAGCAATTAATAGACAACACTTGAGTGAGGCCTAAAGCATAGAATGCTGTGAAGGCTCATTGTCAGAAATCAAAAGAGAGACGCGATGCAGCTTTTTATAGTTTTCAAAAAGCCACTCTAAGAAGTGCAGGTTCCCATGGGTTCAAGACCAAAACTGAAGAGCTGAGTAGAAAATAAGCAATACAAGCCACACCATGAGATTCATAGTTGACTATAAAGATATATTGCCAATGATGCTGTAAAGTATAAACCAGCAGAAGACAAATAGGACATCACAAACCAAATTTTGAGAGCCACCATATAATAATTACTACAACTAATAATCTAAAAGAAGGGTCATACACAGCTGTCAAAGTGTCAAAACAGACCTGGAAGTTCTGCCACAGTAGTGCTACAGGCAAACTTCTTCTGCAACTCTGAAGCCAAAGCCTCTGCATCCAACAGAAATGACTCAATTCCAGAAAGTTTAGTCATTTTTTTGTTTCCTTGCCTCCGTTCTGTCATTATCTGGATGGGTTTCAAGGCACCTTTGCGAACAGCTGTATCGTTACCCCGAGTCACGCAATGATGGGCTTGCATCCTACCTATGAAAGTTTGTCCCAAATCCTTCTTATGAATTTCTGTTGGATAAGTCGTTCCCTTTTTTATGGCTCCCTTAAATAAAGCATCACATAGTATTGCATCCAACGTCACAATGGACTTATTTGATGGCTTGACAAGATTTTCTTTCTCAACGTACTGGAACACTATTTCAGAGGCTTCAGATGCAGTGAAAAGTCTTCTAGTGTCAGCACCAACAGAAGCAAAAATAGGATTTACATGCACGCTTGGTTTATAAATTTCAGAAACTTCCAGTGTCTTCTGCAGCTGTTCTTCATTAGAAGCATGATTTGTAGAGGGCCCAGTGTTGTCCACTTTTTTCTTTTCTGGCTTGAAGGACAAGTAGTCTGGATGCTTTCGATTAACAGAAATAAGAATCACCTCTTTCTTATGCTTATCTTCTTTCAGTGAGATCTGCACATGCCAATGTATTGGTAAGTTTGGAGAAACATTAGATAATGTGAAACACCAGATAAAATCAGAAGACATCTGGATGCCAAACGCACCAGAACAAGAAATGGGGGCACATTTTGCCATGAAGCCATGAAATAGAAGAGACCAAAGCAAATTTCTCGAACACTTATTGACAAGATAAAGAACTTGGGCCTAAGAACTAGCTTTGGGGTTGAAAATAAAGAGGATATAAAACTCTCACATCTGGCATACATCCAAGCAAACCTTCACAAGACATGTGCTATATGAAAAAAGCAAAATGCAGAAATAGCATCAACAATGAAGGTATACGCAAATGCAAAATACAGGACAGAACACTACTCCATATAGTATTGCACCATCTCATCTTATACGCATGTTCTGGCTATGGTTGTAACATTTTTTTCCACAGAAGTTTTTAAACAATCTCTTGCCTACTGGCTGTTGTTAGACTACATCAATATGTTGCACCTGCCGCCATCAAAGAGAAGCTGAAAGTTCTGACTAACAGCTTTTTTCGAACCCTCCCAACTTAAGTAGGAAAAGAGGAGGATAGAGGTTGCTACAGATACTTGCCAGTTTCAGCACAAGAACAGTCCTACCTACCACTTATAAGTCTTTGCTTTTGACGAGAAGTTAAACAGAAGAGCAGCTAATCATGAAGAGTACTACTACACGCAGTCATCAATGTCATGTGAAGTGCCAATATCAGTGTTATACTTAGCTAAGCATGAAGAACACAGTATATATAAGTACGTGTATCCAAATATATGGGCTACAAGTAGAAATCTCTCTGCATCTCTTATGATGCATAGAAATAGCAGTCTAAATGACTTCACATCTGAATCATCCATTAAACGCAATAGCAAATTTTCAGCTACATCCAACAGTTTAATGTTCAAAAAATCAAATTCCATCTTTCATAACAAATGTCGGAACTACCAATCCGCCAGAGGCTTTAGCCTGTAGCCACTTGGATAATTTCTTGTGAGATGACTTCTTTATGTCGAGTGTTATGCCTGGAGGCCTGCAAGGTAGCACGTGATTTGACCTACACCGGCGCAATGAAGCCATTAATAAGTGGCTAAGCAAGGAATAGAACAAGTCAAATATAGTTGCACTCCAACATCTAGAGAAGTTAAAGAGTGAAAGTCAAGAAGAGGAGGTATTAATTTATCAGATCACCTTCTTATTTCTCTAATTTGTTTTGTCTCAAGATGAAGATCATTTGTACTGAAATATGTCTAGAGTTCAATTACATAGCTGCCTCGCAAAAATAAATTGGTGTTAGCTCTGCTTCTTCTACACAAGTAATACTCCCTCTGTTTCATTTTTATGTGGCATTGTTTAACTGAGCACAGAGTTTAAGAAAGAAAGGAAAATTTTTGGAACTTGTGGTGTTAAAACATGCCATGACATTGAAGTGGATGTAAAAGCATGCCATTAAGGATAAAAATGAAAGTTGTTAAATTGTTACCAAATGCATAAAGGTGTCATTCCTTTTGAAACAGAAAAAAAAAAAAAAAGCAAAAGTGTGCCACATAAAATGGAACAAAGGGAGTACTCAACTTAAGCCTTATTTAAAATACCGTTCACAAATTCTAGTGGTGTTATCTCCACTTTTTCAGCATATGCTCACTTTGATATAACATCTGGCATACTGTTAAATGCTCAGTTAAATACACCTAGAGAAGTTATCATTTCTTGTAGTGATTGAAAAAACAATCTGCATCAAACATGAACCTCTTATCCTCTCCATTAACAAGAAAACTAGAAATAACACTACAAAATAAACTTTGTATAAAAGAACCTTTAAAATTCATGCTCAAAAATTCCAAAAAGAAGGTTAGTGCCAAATGTGAAACAATAAAGTGCACTACTCTTAGTGGGCGTTTGGACATAAGAATTGTAAAATTCCAAAATAGGGGGAAAACAATTTTCAAGTGAAAATGGTATTTGAAATTTAGAGTTGTGTTTGGACATGAATATAATTTTGGATTGTTTTTGAAGTTTTGTGAGTGATTTGAGTGAAAATTTTGAAAAACAGCTTTTTGGAGTTTTATCTTCAATTGAAAATTGAAAATTGAAAATTTTATGAACAAACGCTGATTTCGGAAAAAAGTGAAAAATCTTTGGAAAAAAGGAAAAAATTTCTTATGTCCAAACGGGCTCTTAGTTTACCATCTGAAATTGTGTACACAAAAATCAATTTTCTTTTTCTTTTATTTTTATTATGATCAAAAAAATTCAGTAACAGACGTAGATTTCAATGAGTTTGGAACCCGTCGTACCATAATATACTTCCAGGGATGGGCAGGTCTTTTTCCTTAATTGTCATATGTAATGCTTGAAGAAGGCACTTGTCCAAAAGTGCATCTACCTCTTCAACAGACAAGGAATGGTGTCCCTCATTATTTGATTCATCTACAGGAGTTTCTGTAACCTTCAACTCGCCTAGATCATTGATAAGCTGCACACTGACTTCATCTGCTCCATCACTCTGTGTGGTACAAGGATGACCAACACCTGATGAAGAAGCATCAAGATCAATCACTTCTCCGGAGTCTTCATTGTTAGTCACATTTCCTGGCTCAACTGAAGGATCAACTTCACTTGAATCAGATGCCCTACTACTCAATGATAGAGCAGGATCTTCAAACACGACATCTTCTAGAAAACCAGCATTTGGTACATGACAATTTTCAGCGGATTCCCTGGAAAAATATCCAGAAAACGGTGACATCTAGAAGTTGTACGGACGAAAACTAACATTAACTTTCTTAGTTCATACCAAAGGGTGTCTCGATAGTAATGACATATTTTTAAAGCCTTTCCACGTAGACCAGCTTTTATAGCTTCTGTGCTACTCATGGTAGTTGTTCCCACCTGAGGAAAATAAATCAGTATCCTTCAAATTGATTATATAGCTAAATTAAGAGAGAAAAACTGGAAGGTCCCATAAGCTTACAGCTATTGTGGCAGGGTTTCCAGGAACCTTTACTGCCCATGGCTCCCCAGCAGAAAATGATGGAAACCCTTCAGGAGGTATACTGATGCCAGGGAACATTAAATCTGCCCCTCCGAGAATGAAATGAGAAACTTCACCCCCTTTCAGCACAAAAGCAGGCAAAAGTTCTGGGACTTTCCACAGAGCATAAACTGTACTCACCTCATAGAAAGAAAAAAAAAAACATTTTCAATTAAGCAGGATGGTTAATAACTAAATTCTGTCTTGTTAAAAGAATATCTTTCAAGCAATCAAATCACATAGCTACTGTGTATAGAACATGCCTAAAAAGCCTTCCTACTTAAAATATTTACAAATGTCAATCACCAAGCGGGGGTCTATCGGAAACCGCCTCTCTACCTCAACAAGGTAGGGGTAAGGTCTGCATACACATTACCCTCCCCATACCCCACTTATGGGATTACACTGGGTTTGGTGTTGTTGTAATCACCAGCAAGTTATAAGCAATCAATATACTCCAACGGGAAGATTATCAAAACACTGCTTCATAAAATTAAAATCAAAAAGTGAAAAATCAAAAGCACTCTCCCTCAGCCAATAAAGCAAACACGATTGAGTAGTATTTACTGATCAACTAATCAATCAATAAACTATGACTCAAACCAAAATGGTTAGGGTTTGCTATGAAAGTCAACTCTATTCTGGCTCATTTTAATACAATCCTAAAACATTTTGTCTTTTAAGAAATACTACAGTTTCTCTGAATCTCAGACTCACCCATATAACCAAAACACAAAAACTTTCTGATCTCGCCAAAAAGACTCTTGGCAAACACCAAACCAAATTTAAAGTGCAACAATTATTAATTGTGTCATATTATTAGCCAACTCTGCATTATATTTAATCATCATATTATCGCGTCTAAAGACCGTGCATATAAAGGTACATGAGACATGTCATACTATCTCAGACGACCTTTGCCTTCTCCATTTCATCCTCTATCTACTGTACTTGTACCTTCTGTCAAATGTAACAATTACCAATCCTACACAATCTTGTATTACTGCACATCCATGTTAATATATACACTTCTACGATATTCATCTTGTGGATATATTAAGCGTCTAGGGCCCAACATTCACTACCATAGACATTGATAGTCTCAGAATCATTATACAAAACTTGCTTTTCACCATCACTTTTGTGTCGTTCCTCCAATTTAATCATCCTACTCCAATTCTATGTATTACTTCTTTATTTACCATGCCATTCTTTTTCTTTCGTGAAAATCTATCATACCATTCCCATGGACAATTGAGCCCAGAATATTTATTTTACTGCTTAGCAGTCAACATCCCATCTAATTTCACTTCACTTTCACTCTTCTTATCAGAACTAAATTTGCAGAAAATATTATTCCGTTTTACTTCATATTTTATTCTAATACTCTTACTCTTTCGAGTGTTACTCTATATT
Source organism: Nicotiana tomentosiformis (assembly GCF_000390325.3). NCBI lineage: Eukaryota > Viridiplantae > Streptophyta > Magnoliopsida > Solanales > Solanaceae > Nicotiana > Nicotiana tomentosiformis. The sequence goes on along the minus strand of NC_090814.1, from coordinate 24,325,898 downwards.
TCCAACTTCTTCTTTTCAAGTACATTATGTCAGCACTATTTTTGTCATTTGGTATTGAGATAATTTGAGCACCATGGGGTGAGATTCAGTTCTGTTAAATCTATCCCCTACTTGCTCTTATGTAATGGACCAAATTGCAACATCAAATGCAAATTTATCTGGGCCAAGCCAGTTTGACCAAGCTTTATTTGTCAGTCTTTTACCTTCAATTTATGCTTTATTTGTGCTTTCCTTGAGCACTTTTTTGGTAAGCCGCTACAGTGATTGCTTAGGAATATAGATGATATCTTGATACTTCACGATATATATTCCCCATTTGTCTAGAGCGATATGGCTTGATTCTCCTTATATGAAGAGCCTTAATGAAATTTTCAATCACAACAAAAACATCAGATAAGCATCTTTATCAATCATAGCACAACTAGATTTAACATGCGAATGAAAATGTTTTCCATGGAAATTATTTCATGACAAAATATTTTTTCCAGAGAAAATGTTTTACCCTGGAAAACTGTTTCAGGAGTATTTTCCAATACTCGGTTGGGTATAAATGTAGGTGACACATTTCAACGGAGCATAAGGTATGAAAAAAGTATTTTATCTATTTATTTAGAACTACTACTACTATTACTACTACTCCTTAATCCAAAGCAAGTTGCCGGTGGCAATAAGATTAATTTTTTAAAATTGTTGTTATCATGACCAATTTGCTCACATCTGAACTAATCCATCAGGTAGCCTATTCAATCAACAACAACAAACCCAGTAGTTTCCCACGAGTGGGATCTGGGAGGGTAAGTTGTAGGCAGCATTACCCCTACCCCTGGAAGGGCAGAGAGGTTGTTTCCGATAGACCCTCACCTAGAGAACGACTGAAAAAGAAAAGGTAATTGCAACAAGTAGGACTAACAGCAAGATGAAATAAGATCGAATCCAAGAATGCAGTCAAACTCTAGGTAATAATAGCCATCTATGAATAAAAGATAACTTATTAACACTAATGCTAGCGAACTGAGTAAGACAAAGAGAAACGCTCGATTACCTACTAACCTTCTACCCTAATCTTTGACCTCCACACCTTCCTGTCTAGGGTCATGTCCTCAGTCAGCTTCAGCTGCGCCATGTCCTGCCTAATAACCTCTCCCCAAGACTTCTTATGCCTACCTCTACCCCTCCTGCTGCCCACCGAGGCTAACCGCTCACACCTTCTAACTGGGGCTTCTGTACTTCTCCTCTTAACATGCCCAAACCATCTCAACCTTGCCTCCCGCACCTTATCCTCCACAGGGGCCACTTCCACCTTTTCCCAAATAACTTCATTCCTAATCTTATCCAACCGGGTATGCCCACACATCTACCTCAACATCATCATCTCAACTACTTTTAGCTTTTGGGTATGAGAGTTCTTGATCGGCCAACACTCTGCTCCATACAACATAGTCGGTCTAACTAGAACCTTGTAGAATTTACCTTTAAGTCTCAGCGGCACATTCTTATCACACAAGACACCGGAAGCGAGCCTCCACTTCATCCATCCTGCTCCGATACGATGCGTGACATCTTCATCAATCTCCCCGTTACCTTGTATTATAGATCCAAGATACTTGCAACTACTCCTCTTGGGGATATTTGCGTATCAAGCCTCACCTCTATATCCCCTTCATGGGTACCGTTGCTGAACTTGCACTCCATGTACTCCGTCTTGGTCCTGCTTAACCTGAAAACCTTAGATTCTAGGGTCTGCCTCCAAACCTCTAACCTCTCGTTAACACCACCCCGCGTCTCGTCAATTAAAACTATGTCATCAGCAAATAACATACATCATGGCACCTCACCTTGAATGTGTCTCGTCAATGCGTCCATCGCCAAGGAAAATAGGAATGGACTAAGAGTTGATCCCTGGTACAACCCCATCATAACCGGAAAGTGTTCCTAGTCTCCTCCCGCTGCCCTAACCCGAGTCTTAGCTTCATCATACATGTCCTTAATCACGCTAATGTAGGCTACTGGGACCCCTTTAGCCTCCAAGCATCGCCAGAGCACCTCTCTCGGGACTTTGTCATATGCTTTCTCTAGGTCAATGAACACCATGTGCAAGTCCTTCTTCATCTCCCTATACCGCTCTACCAATCTCCTCACAATGTGAATGGCTTCCACAGTCGAACGCCTCGGCATGAAACCGAACTGGTTCTCAAAAATGTACACATTGGTCCTCACCCTCACTTTAAGCACCCTCTCCCAAAATTTCATAGTATGGCTTAGCAGCTTAATCCCCCTATAATTATTGCAACTTTGGATATCGCCTTTGTTTTTATACAGTAATCATCGTACTCCACCTCTAATCACCAGGCATCTTCTTCGTCCTAAAAATGACGTTGAACAGCCTAGTGAGCCACTTCAAACATGCCCTACCCGCATTCTTCCAAAATTTCACAGGTATTTGATCTGGCCCGGTAGCTCTACCCCTGTGCATCTTACGCATAGCCCCCTCGACCTCCTCTACTCTTATGCGCCTACAATACCCGAAATCCCGGCACATCTCGGAGTGCTCCAAGTCTCCCAGCACAATGTCCCTATCACCCTCTTCGTTCAGGAGTTCATGGAAATATGTCTGCCATCTTCGTCTGATCTGAGCCTCTTCCATCAAAACTCTACCTTCCTCATCTTTGATACAATTAACTTGATTCAAATCACGGGCCTTCCTCTCTCTCACCTTGGCTAGCTTGTATAGCTTTTTGTCCCCACCTTTGGCCCCAAGCTTTTCATACAAACACCCAAACGCCGCAGTCTTAGCCACAGTAACCGCTAAATTCGCCTCTTATACCCCTCCCTGTTCATCCTCTTCGCCTCCTCGTCCTTGAGAAACCCTTCGAGACCCCTAACACTTCTCTCGCAGCTACTCTAATACACTCCATTGTCGTGGTCCACATACAGCTCGCATTCCCACTGCTCCTCCAGGCTCCCATAGCCAACAACTTCCCCCCTTCTCCAGCGCTTTGTCACTAGTCAAAGCACCCTACCTAATCCTGGGTTGACCATACACGGCCCTCTTCCTCCTCTTCCTCACGATCTCTAAGTCAATCACCAATAATCTATGTTGAGTCGTGAGATTCTCGCTTGGTATAACCTTGCAATCCATGCACAGACTCCTATCGCACTTTCGGAGGAGTAGATAATCAATTTGAGAAAATGTCAAAGATAGTCTAGCCCAACAAGCTCGTATCTCTAAGTTTTTACTCTCATGCCTCAAGAAGTAGACTATCCCACAAGGACTAACCGCTGAGAATTGGTAGAAATGAGTGATAATGTGTAAGAGTTGTAACATTCTTAAAAGACATTTTAGTGAAAAATATTTTACACAATTCAAGGTAATTAAAACAAATCAAAAAAAAATTCCTTATTTTGTATTATACCAAACGCACCAATGACCTACACAACAATATCTGCCAAAAATATTGGAAGTAAGTGAGATATATGGCACACACCTGTAGGGAATATATCATGACCTCGCCCATCTACGTCAAAAAACATTGGGCAATCACCCTCCAAACCATATACGAGTACTCGATTTGGATATTTCGAAACATTTAACTCCCCCTGCGTGATCCCATCAATACAGAAACACAAGAGTTTGATTATTCCATGAATTGCAATAAGTGATAGTAGTACTTTGTTCAATGCAATGCAATGCAATCAAAATTTAATACAGAAAAGTTAAAAATTAGCAATAATGTTGCTATATTTAATCCAACAATTAAAGAAAGGAAAAAGTACCTTGGGAGGAAGTAAAAGGTCGAGAAAGGCATCAGTGGCATTAGGGAAACGGTCTCTGATAGTGCGACGGAGCTTCTTACGGTCGGCGCCGGAAAGTCGCTGGTGAGACTTGGCGTCCACTGCCTTCTTGAACATTTTTCTCCTGCTACTACTCTTCTTCTGCGATAAACTATAGTAGCGGAAGAGAAAAACGAAGGTTCTACACTAATACGGAGGAGTCGTTTCACTTTTCTGGGCGTATGCTTAAGTTGAGCACCTGCTCTTTGCCCTTTGCGGCTTTGCCACATTTTTTCTTTTTATTCCCTAATAATACACGTTGGTTAGATTGATTGTGTGGCGAGCGAGTTATGCAAAAATTAGTAAAATATTGTATAAATTTATAAAATTATAATATAACTTGTTATACGTTTAAGCAATGCATTTAAAAAAATTTATGTAGTGATTAATAATGAATGAATTGTAATGAGATGATTAATAAAAAGTGATCATTTTAAAAGAATTTTTTCATTTTTAAATAGTTTAATCCTTCCGTTGTTAATACACAAGAATTTAATATTGATATTGTTTAGTACCAATCAAAGTTGTATTAGTAATCCGATGATTTCAATTATTATGCGACCAACCAAGCAATGTATTACTTTGATAGGGAATTTTATGCTAAATAAGTTTCTCAGTATTACAATCATATTCATCTTAAACAATTTTATTCATTTATTTATTTATTTGGTTATTTTCCGCCATCATTTTTTTATTTATATTTTGAGTTATTTTGCTACCTATTTATTGTGATGGAAATTACTTTTTTTATTGCTAAAATATTTTTTAATCCAAATTAATCAAACACCTAAGATTAATTTCACTAAGAAAAGCATTTATTCGTACCAACACATCATTTAAGGAAGTGGTTCAAGCATATGTTGTCCACGTTTATTGTTTTACATATACTTCTTTGATATTTCTAGCTTTTTATGGCACCTGGTTTGCATATTACGGCACCCTATATTTATTTGCTTTTTATAGCACCTCATTTGCAGTAATTTAGAAAGTCTTCAATTGAATTGTCAAAAATGTACAACTTGAAAGTTATAAGTGAAGTATAGCCAAAATACAAATAGAGATGGACTTTTCAAGAATCTTAGAAAGGTCATGTGAAATTAATCGAGATCAACTTTTCCACAATTCTTACGTCAAAAATGTGAATAAATCAAGTTTTCCTACTTGCTTTCTCATCTTTGCCGTTCTCTTTCTGAATTTCTTCTTTCTGTCTTGGAATTCCATCAGATGCAAAATCGAATTTATTTATCTTCCGAAGCAACAAACATTAAATGGGAGCAAAATACTGGCAGGATTAGCGCGCGCGGGGGGGGGGGGGGGGGATAAACTATAAACTCGATTTTTCAATATCACCACATTTTTTTTTTTTAAATCAATACTCACTATCAGGGGTGTACATGGACCGGGTTGGGTCGGATTTTATCAAAACGGTTTGGATTGGTTCGGTTTTGTCGGATTTTTCGGGTTTTTTTGTTATATGAATATTATTTCAATCTTACATTATTTAAGTTATAGATAAAATTTGATAAGTGAATATATGTTTACTAAAAATTTAAAAAAAAATAACAAACATATGATCTATTAAAGTGATCTTACGAGAGAATTATTTTTAGTAACAGATAATAGTTTATTTTCTAGACATCTTTTAAATAAAAATTTTATATAAAATTATATATTTATATGTCGGTTTGGTTTGGTTTTTTTTACTCAATACCAAACCAAATCAAATCAAACCTAGTCGGATTTTTTAATCGGTTTGGTTTGACTTTTCGGTTTGGTGCGATTTTCCAGTTCGGTTTGTACACTCATACTCACCATTGTGGTGGGAGGTTTAGACTTGACTCCAACCTGTATATTAACAAAAAGAAGTAGCAGAGTGTAGGATAGGGACTTATAATCTGATCCCATCCTACGATACAAAATATGAGGCTATCATTTGCTATAGTTAGCATGCCTTGTACATACAAGAGGATGTAACACACCTCGTAAGTTAGGATTAAGAACCATTTACAAAAGCTATACAACAAAATGGTTCTTTCTAGGCTTGACTCTAAAATTAATCAGTTGGTCTTTATATGTCTTCAAGGTAGCTCTCACCTTCCCAGGTAGGATGTTAGCCTCTATGAAGAAAGTAGATGATCTTCTTTGTAAGCTCCAATTAGCAAGATAATCGACTGTACAATTGGCTTCTCTAAAGCAATGAGAAAAATAGAAGTTGCCTTCATGTAGCAACTCCAAAATTTGCTCCAGAAATGTGAGAAATTTGTCATGGGATGGAAGAAAGGTTGTTGATAGCATTGATTAAAATCTGTGAATCAGATATAACAAAAATCTCCTTGTAACCCTTGTCTAGACACCATTTAATTCCCATGAGAATGGCTTTCGCTTCAGCCATATTATTTGTACAAATACCAAAAAAGCTAGAGAATGCCATCACCAAATCTCCTTTTTGATCTCTTAAAATACCACCTCCTCCTGCTAGGTCTCGATTTCCTTTACTTAATCCATGTGTTTTGAGTTTGAGGTATACATCAGGTGGTTTTCGCCATTTGACAAGGATAACATTGAGAGTTGGTTTATTTTTTCCAGAATGAAGCATAGATACTTCCAGTTATTAAACTTAGGAAGAGTAAAAAAATTGTTGGTGATAAAGGTAATCATATAGGATTTAATCTGGTAGATTAGCCTTTGAATGGAGCTACTTCCTTCACCATATCTACATGCACACCTCCTTTTCCAGATTTCCCAACAGATTATGCTCGGTAAGCATTGCAAGATAAATTCTAGAATTTTATTGTTACTCTTAGTGAGCCACCACTTAATAAGAGTTTGCCTTAAATCACCAATAAAGGGAACTCCAAACAAATTTCCAAATACATTCCAGGCAGCTAGGGGTGTACAAAGAAAATCGATAAACCGCACCAAATCGATAATCCGAGTCAAACCGGGAAAAAAATCCGATTATGGTTTGGTTTGAGTTGTTTTGGCATTGGAAAAAGAAACCTAACCATAATTGGTTTGGTTTGGTTTTAACCAAAAAAAGTCAAACCGAAACCAAACCAATCCGATAATATATTTATACAAATTCAAAAAATATTTTATACATATAAATATTTATTGTAATGTAATTTATAAATATGTCTTAAACTTTTCACAATTTTATCTTTTAACGTATTATTTCAAGTTTAACATTAACTTAGTTTATCTTTTTCTTTAGTGCTTAGTTATATAATTAATACTATTTATTAGCTATAGTTATTTTAGAATGACCTATAGAGTATTTTTTGATTATGATAATTTTTATTATGGCTTATTGATAGGTTACAACTACCTTGCTTTATGTTTTGATGATCTAACAAACTTACTGTCAAGAACCAGATAAGGAACCAGTTACATATCCTCAAGACCTTAAGATCGAAAGGCTCCAGCTTGGAATATGCTGCTTCAACTCTTCAGAATCAGAGGAACAACAGGGGGAACAAATAACTATCGCGTCCCGAGGAAACAGTACAAGTCAACTGCCCCATCAGCTGTAAAGTTGCAACTTGCACATGCTACAGTGTAGAAACAGTGCAGCAGTCAACTTTATGGGGAGTGTCTTTTATCTACCTTGCTTACATTATCTTAGTGATGTCACAAAAATATTATTAACATCAAATAAGGTAAAAAAACATGTTAGTGTTCACTTAGAGAAATCAAGAAGGCTCTCACACGGTGATTTTGATCATCAAGAAATCAGTTCTCAAGTACATCAAGAACAAAGAACAACACTACTATGGACCAGTTCCCCACAGCAAGTCATTGTATGTCCTTAGTTGAGTTGTAACTTTGTAATAGTTCTAAAATTGTATTTCCTACTTAGCTTTTTCAGAAGCATTTTGTAGGAAACTCCTTGTAAACCTTAAACCCTTGTGTTTGAGTCTTGGCTAGAGTTAGTCGAGTTGTAAAGTCTTTATAATAGAGTTATTACAAAGTGGCTTGTAATAGAGTATTACAAGTTAGTGAGGGATTAAGAGGTTAATTCCTAGGTTGCATAGGTTGTAATTTAAAAGTTGCTCAATAGTGAAGTTGAAATCCTACAAGGGTAGGTCGTGGTTTTTAATCTAGTTGAGCCTGGAATTTTCCACGTAAAATTTCTCTTGTCATCTATTTACTGAAGTGTGTGTGTGTGTGTGTTTTAGTAGAACTGATAGAGAACCTGGTTCTCTATAGAGTTTGGTGGACCCTTATATTCTATCAATTGGTATCAGAGCGGGTTCTTTCTATCAGGTTAACACTTAGAAAGGATCCTCATGGCTGCTCCTCCAAACTTTGAAGAAGGCCAGTCTACTTATAGACCACCTAGGTTCAATGGACAGTATTACGGATGGTGGAAAACTAGGATGCACGACTTCATCATGGCTGAAGATTTTGGGCTATGGGATGTCATATGTGACGAACCTTTTATTCCCACCAAGAATCTTGGCGACCCTGCTGTAACCATTCCCAAGACGAGGAAGGAATTCAATGATGCTGATCGAAAGGCCATAGAAAAGAACTTTTGTGCAAAGAAAATTTTTGTTTGTGGCATTGGTCCTGATGAATATAACAGGATATCGGTATTCCAATTAGCAAAACAAATCTGGGAGGCTCTTCAGACAGCTCACGAAGGAACAACACAGGTTAAGCAATCCAAGATCGATATACTCACAACTGAATACGAGCTTTTCAGGATGAAAGATGATGAACCCATCCAAGATATGCACACTCGCTTCACCTCCATCATTAATGATCTTCACTCTCTTGGTGAAACTATTCCAAGAAACAAGCTTGTCATGAAAATCCTTAGTGTTCTGCCCAGTTCTTGGGAAAGCAAAGTGAATGCCATTACAGAGGCGAAGGACTTGCAGACACTGACCATAGATGAACTTGTTGGCAATCTGAAAACATACAAAATGAAGAAGAAGAATGACAATGAAAGAAGAGAACCCAAAATTGAGAAGAACCTGGTCCTCAAGACAGACAGCAATGATTCAAGTGGTGAGGATGGTGATATGGCTTACTTGACAAGAAGATTCCAGAAGATGGTTCGTAAGAATGAAGGCATTCCAAAAAGGGGAAACTCCAGCAAGCCAAAAAATTATGACCTCTGCCATAAATGTGGCAAGCCAGAACACTTCATTAAGGAGTGCCCTCTCTTAAAGTAAGATCAATACAAAAACAACTTTGACAAAGCAGCCAAGAGGAACCCGGTTCCTGATAAACGCTTTAAGAGAAAGAATGCCGCTGACAATGTTGTAAAATAAGCTCTTGCTGCATGAGGAGACTCCTCTAGCGAATTTGAAGAAGAAAATGATCGTGGTGATAGTTCAATGATGGCAGTGGAAAGCGAAGCAATTGAGTATGACTCAATCTTTGCCTTGATGGCTCAGTCTGATGATGATGAAGATGACGACGATGATGAGGTAAATTTTCTGGATGTTCAGAGAAATCTGAAATCTTATTCTCCTAAAAAACTCATGTCTTTGGCAAATGTGTTAATTGATGCTTATCACAGTCTTATAAATGATAAAGATACTTTAACTATGGAGTTAGGAGAAGCAGAACAAACCAGAGATGACTTAGTAATCGTGGTGATTGACTTAAAGGAAACAATTGAGAACCTGAAGAAAGAGAAGGATGCCTTAGATGAAAAAATTGCAAATATAGAACGTGAAAGAGATGATCTAATGGCAAGTATGTTACTGTACCTGATAATTGGCTTTGCACCCACTGTGGCAACATTGGGCACTTTAAAGAAAACTGTAAGACCAGATTTCAGTCACAACAGGAAAACATAGTTTTCGCTGAAAAAGTAACTACTGGTAGAGAACCTGGTCCCTCATATAAAAAACGCATGATGTCTGCTTGGACCAGAAGATCCCTCATTCACCCATTTCCTCATTACAAGGAACCCAAACTCGTTTGGGTTCCTAAGTCTAACTTTTAATTCTCTTATGCAGGGAATAGTGAAAGGAAGCAGCCTACAATGGTACATGAATAGTGGCGGCTCAAAGCACATGACTGGAAGTACAACTGATTTTCTTTTACTTAAAGCCCTGCAAGGAGGGAGTGTATCCTTTGGTAATGGCAATAAAGGATACATTCTGGGAGTTGGAAGGATTGGGAAGTCTCTCTCACACTCAATCGAAAATGTGTACTACGTGAACGGGTTGAAGTACAACTTACTAAGTGTTTCCTAGATCTGTGACAAGGGTAACAAGGTGGAATTTGTGTCAAAAGTATGTACAGTCACAAACATAGTGACTGGTGAGGTGGTGCTAGTAGCTAAAAGATACAAAAATATCTATGTTGCTGATTTTGAGTCTCTGCAGAATGGTGATCTCAACTGTCTAAGTTTGATGCTGAATTATGGCATAGGAGGCTGGGTCATGCAAGCTTCACATTGCTGAACAAATTGGTCAGGAAGGACCTGGTTCGTGGTCTGCCCAAGTCAAGTTTCAAGAATCACAAAGTGTGTGATACATGTGTAAAAGGTAAGCAAGTCAGATCTTCATTCAATCCCAAAAGGGAAGTCAGTATCTTAAAATCATTTGATCTTCTTCACATGGATCTATGTAGACCCATGAGGGTGGCAAGCAGGGGGGAAAGAAATATATCTTCGGTATAGTCGACGATTACTCCAGATTCACTTGGACCCTGTTTCTCAGAACCAAGGACGAAACCTTTGAAGTGTTTGTTGCTTTCGTAAAAAAGATTCAAGTGAAGATGGGTAATAATGTAGTTTGCATCAGGTCTGATCATGGGACAGAGTTTGACAATGCCAAATTTGATGAGTTCTGTACTGAAAATGGTATCACTCACAATTTTTCGGCTCCAAGAACACCTCAACAAAATGGTGTTGTGGAGAGGAAAAATAGAACTCTTGAAGACATGGAAGGACAATATTGATTGACAGTGGGATCGTAAAGAATTTCTGGGCAGAAGCCGTCAATACTGCCTGCTACTTGGTGAACAGGTGCATGATCAGGTCCCTTCTGAACAAAACTCCATATGAACTGCTGAATGGAAGGAAGCCCAAGCTGACACATCTAAGGACCTTTGGGTGTAAATGCTTTATCCTCAACAATAGAAAGGAAGCTCTTGGAAAATTCGATGCCAAAAGTGATGAAGGAATCTTTCTAGGATACTCATCCCACAGCAAAGCTTACAAAGTATACAACAAAAGGACTTAGTGTGTTGAAGAGAGTATACATGTGATCTTTGATGAATCTCACCTCTCATGTGAGAAGGACAGAAATGTTGACCAAGATGGAGAACCTTTATCTGTTCCAGGTGAAGTTATTGACATAGCAAATGGAAAGGCAGACATGATGAGTCATGTCAAGAAATCCATAAAATATGATACAAATACATCTCCATCCATTCGAGAGGAACCTGGCCCCACGATCACAACAACTGAAGCTGAAAATAGAGTTGCTGATGCAGTCCAAGGTACTCCACTTGCTGAAGTAAGAAGTAGCCAAGAACCTCAGTCAAATATACCTGAGTCCTCTACAAATGAGATTCAGGTACCAAACTGGAAGCACAAAAGCTCACATCCTCTTGACAAGATAATCACCCCTCTTGACTCAGGTGTTCAAACCAGATCAAGAGCCAGAAATTCACTTGCCTTTTCAGCCTTTCTTTCTCAAATAAAGCCCAAAAACATCAAAGAAGCGCTGAAAGATGCAGACTGGATCACAGCCATGCAAGAGGAGCTGCATCAATTTGAAAGAAACAAGGTATGGCACCTGGTCCCTCGACCTGCAGATTGAACCATCATAGGAACCGGGTGGGTATTCAGGAACAAACTTGATGAGTTTGGAAATACAACAAGAAACAAGGCAAGGCTTTTAGTTCAAGGCTACAATCAGGAAGAAGGGATCGATTATGATGAAACATTTTCTCTAATTGCTCGAATGGAAGCCATTAGAATTCTTATTGACTTTGCATCTCATATGGAGTTCACACTATTCCAAATGGATATCAAAAGTGCATTTCTAAATGGCTATCTGAAAGAAGAAGTCTATGTCAAGAAGCCTCCTAGTTTTGAGAGTCACGAGCATCCTGAGCATGTGTTCAAACTGGACAAGGCATTGTACGAACTAAAGCAGGCTCCCCGGGCTTGGTATGAAAAGTTGTCAAAATTCCTTTTAGAAAATAGATTTACAAGAGGAAAAATTGATAACACTCTTTTTCTGAAGAAAAGAGGGGGGAACCTGCTCATTGTTCAGATATATGTTGATGATATCATCTTTGGAGCCACAACTGACTCGCTTTGTGAAAAATTTGCAAAACTCATGGGGAGTGAGTTCGAGATGAGTATGATAGGCGAATTAAATTTCTTTCTAGGACTTCAAGTAAAGCAATCTCAGAAGGGAACATTGATAAGTCAGCAGAAGTACATCAAGGAGTTGATGAAAAGGTTTCACATGGAAGTATCAAAAGTCATCGACACCCATATTGCCACAGCTACCCGACTAGACATGGATGAACCCGGTTCTCCTGTAAATCAGACTATGTATAGAGGGATTATAGGGTCACTCTTGTATCTTACTACAAGTAGACCAGACATTGTGTTCAGCGTGGGCCTCTATGCAAGGTTTCAATCCAATCCAAAGGAATCTCATCTGAAAGCTGCCAAGAGAATATTGAGATATCTCAAAGGAACGCAGGACCTGGTTCTCTACTATCCCTCAGGTGTCAACTTTGATCTTATTGGGTATGCTGATGCTGATTATGCAGGATATCTGGTGGACAGGAAAAGCACGTCTGGAATGACACATTTCCTAGGTTCCTGCCTAATCTCGTGAGGTACAAGGAAGGAAAACTCAGTGGCACTCTCAACTGCAGAAGCGGAATATGTAGCAGTTGCTTCTTGCTGTGCTCAGTCGCTGTAGATCAAGCAGCAGCTGGAAGACTTTGGAGTGTTCTCAGATTGTGTGCCTCTCCTATGCCACAATACAAGTGCACTCAATATGACCAAAAATCCAGTCCAACACAAGAGAACCAAGCACATTGACGTGCGTCATCACTTCCTTAGAGACAATATTGAAAAGGGACTCAATATTGAAAAAGGACTCATTTGCATGAAATTCTGCAGCACAGAAGATCATATTGCAGTCATATTTACCAAGGCCTTGAGTAGAGAACATTTTGAAAGAAATTGTCTGGCTCTGGGATTGATAAAGCCCAACTGAGAACCTGGTCCCTCGATGATTGGCTATGAGAGACATGTTCAAGTAAAATTAGCTAAAAAGTATTTTCTCACAAAGTCTAACTCATCTCTATACCGTTATAGGTAGACACGCATGATGATTACAGAGCAAATAGGCAGTTGATGCAGTTCACGCTGGTAAAAAGGGCAAAGCTTACAGATGCAAAATTTGTCAGGAAACCCGATTCCTCTAACACAGGTTAGTAGTTTCTCTGTTCTCTCATGCACAATTTTGAATGGATAAAACAAGTGCCACGTCATTAGTGCATCAGTTTCTTTTCACTGTGTATTGTGAACCCAAACGTCCTACCCGATAATTATCGACCCGACTCCCAAAACTGCCGCCCTTTCTTAACCGGTCCCTCATCTATCATAACTTCATCTATCACTATTACAACTCCTCCCATCAAACGTCAAAACCCCATTCTCTTGCCTCTCCTCAAACTGCCAAAATCCCCTCTCTTCCTCTCACCATGGCTGAACATCAAACAACCTCGAGTACTCCAAGTGACATCCCCATTGAGTCCCTACCTGTTGACACACCCATATTAGATTCCTCATCCCACACCACTGCAAACCAAAACCCTAGGGCAGAGTCACCCCCACACTCTATCTCCTCTCCTACCCACTCGAGTTATGGTTCTCATAGGAGTCGCAAAATATCGACTCCCAAAAGATTTTTAGCCCAGAGCCCTTCTCCTGCTTCGCCGGAAAAAGGGGATGAACATAATACTGCTGACAAAGAAGAAAATCAAGCAATTTCAAGCTCGCCTATGAAAAAAGGGGTCAAAGGTAGATCCAACAGATAGTTCCGAGAAGCTTGACTCAACAACGATTGCTCCTGATTTTATGTCCACGAGTAGCACTCCTTTCTCTACTGAGTTTTCCATGGATGTACAAGAAAAAGAGGCAATAGAGAACATGTTGTACAAAGCTCATGAAGGGGTTGTTATAGAATGAGATGATGATGGTTTTGGAACTCAGGGAGAAGAGTCTATGACTGTGAAAAATGATAGAGAGCTTGTGCATGTTGAACAATCGGCACAGGACAATACTACTGGGTACCAAATGAGGGACCCGATTCCTCACAGAAGGATTTAACTCAGGGATTCTCTCAAGAGCCCCAGGTCAATGTTGACCTTACTCCCTCTCCTCATTTTGATGTTGAGCCTTTGTGTGTGGTGATGCCTGAGGAAAGATCTGTGTACAGAGAAGAAAAAGGTGTTAGTGAAGAGGATTCTGATGATATGCAGATTGCTAGCTTGACTAGGCATAGACCAATGGTTTCTCAAGAGTCCACTCCTAAGCGACCTACTACAAGGTTGCAAAGGAAGGATGCTCTTGAGTCTGTGCTTAAGAACATCCAAGCTAAGTCAAGGAGAAGAAAATTAGTGAAAGATGGGAAAGTTGTGAGTAAGAAGTCAATGCTAGTTATGAATGTGGATGATGAAGTAGAAGAGGATCCTAGTTCCTTAACTAGAAAGCGCTCACAGAAGCATGGTCTCCCCATGCCTAAAAGGGGATCTTTTGTGTCTGCTGAAGGTTTGAACAAGTCTGATGATGTTGTTGCTAGTAAAAGTGTGGTGAAAGAATATGGCGATAAGTTGGTAGAAGAGTCTGCTGCCATGGTGATGGAAGAATTTGGTGAAAAGTCTGTGAAGTCTGATGAAAAAGGAAAAAATGATTGTAAGTCTGCTAAGAGAAAAACTGATACAGATGAGGAACATGGTTCCTCAAAGAAGGCCAGAATGGGTGATCAAAGGAGTACTGGGAAAGAGAGGTTAAGAAGTCAAAAGATGCTATGGGGGCGCACATTTGCCCCTGATATCTTGGAGGAGGCTGGTATGAGACAATTGGTTGAGATCTGTGAGTTCCAACAGTGGACACATTTGTTTACAAATGATGCTCCAATGGTATATGAAGAGGAAGTTCAAAGTTTCTATGTTGACCTTTTTAAAAAGTTGAAGATGATCACATCTGTGTGTTGGTGAATGAAGTTGATATAGTGATGGACTCTGCCTTGTTGGGGTCCATTCTTGGTGTGCCTGCTGAAGGGCTGTCTAGTGTTCATGGATCATGCTCTCAAATTTTCAGAAATGCCATATTAAAGGACACATCAGTTCAGCAGGGGGAACGGGTTCAGAAGAAGGCCCTCCTTCCTGTATACCAACTGCTGTTTGAGATGGTGAACATGGTACTGCTGCCTCGAGCTGAGAGAAGATCTATCACCTCTCGTGTAGACCTGTTCCTCATGGAAGCACTGGACAACTTCACTGCCATCAATCTGCCTGGGATTATGATAGAGCACATGAACAAAGTGGCAGACTTTAAAGATAGTAATCATGGGCTGCCGTATGGGTTCCTTCTCACCAAGGTCTTTAAACACTTCAAGGTTCCCCTGGGACAAGCTAAAGAGGGCACAAAGAAGAAAACTTTCTCCAAAGCTACTCTTGAGGAATGTGAGTGTATCGAGAAAATCGGAGGGGTTGGAAGCACTTCTACCATATCTCAGCTGATCAATGCTCAGAACAGTGCTACCTTGGAGATAAGGAAATTGAAAGCAAGGAATGCTATCCTTGAGACTCAGTTAAGTCAGCTGCAGGACGTACCTGGTTCCAGTTGTTCTCAAGAATAAGAGTTTGTTCGTCTAACAAAAGAGAATGCTGAGCTCAGGAAACAAGTGGAGGACCTGAAAGAGAGACTGCTCAATGAGCAAATATCAGCAAATGCTCGAATGGACTTAGTCCTCCGAGCCCTTTCTAAGCCATCTCCTTCCAATGCTCCCTAAAAGCGTCCCTTCCGTGTCCCTTCCCTCAGTGTCAGTTGCTTTTATGATGATGTTTGTGGTTTTTTGTTTGTTTGTTCAAAACTGTGGATGGTGGTAGTAATATTGACTCTGCTCTTGTTGAAAAATCTAAATTAATGCTAATGCACGTTTTTTCCTTTTTGCTAACTATGCTTTGTCTTTATGCTCTATTTTTAGTCATACTGTGTGCACACAACTGACATGAGTTAACTCAAGCTAGACTTCTTTTTGCTATATACTTGTGGCTCTTCTTTTTATGATGCCAAAAGGGGAAGATATTAATGTGCATAATTGATTATTGCATATTTGATTAATGAGCACTGATTAAGGGGAGCACTGATTAAAGGGGAATAAAGACTCAGGGGGAAACTTAAGATTTTTCTGGTTTACGGTGTGGTTCTGTGCGTTTTCTTTGGGATCTTTAATTATAAGTTTGTCATCATCAAAAAGGAAAAAATTGATAGGTTACAACTACCTTGCTTTATGCTTTGATGATCTAACAAACTTACTGTTAAGAACTAGATAAGGAACCAGTTACATATCCTCAAGACCTTAAGATCGAAAGGCTCCAACTTGGAATATGTTGCTTCAACTCTTTAGAATCATAGGAACAACAGGGGGAACAGATAACCATCGCATCCCGAGGAAACAGTACAAGTCAACTGTCCCAGCAGCTGTAAAGTTGCTGCCTGCACACGCTACAGTGCAGAAATAGTGCAGCAGTCAACTTTATGGGGAGTGTCTTTTATCTACCTTGCTTACATCATCTTAGTAATATCACAAATACATTATTAACATCAAGGAAGGTAAAAACATGTTGGTGTTCACTTAGAGACATCAATAAGGCTCTCACACGATGATTTTGATCATCAAGCAATCAGTTCTCAAGTGCATCAAGAACAAAGAACAATACTACTACGGACCTGTTCCCCACAGCAAGTCATTGTATGTCCTTAGTTGAGTTGTAACTTTGTAATAGTTCTAAAATTGTATTTCCTACTTAGCTTTTTCAAAAGCATTCTGTAGGAAACTCCTTGTAAACCTTAAACCCTTGTGTTTGAGTCTTGGCTAGAGTTAGTCGAGTTATAAAGTCTTTGTAATAGAGTTATTACAAACTGGCTTGAAATAGAGTACTACAAATTAGTGAGGGATTAAGAGGTTAATTCCTAGGTTGCATAGGTTGTAATCTAAAAGTTGCTCAGTAGTGAAGTTGAAATCCTACAAGGGTAGGTCGTGGTTTTTAATCCAGTTGAGCCATGAATTTTTCACGTAAAATTCCTCTTGTCATCTATTTACTGAAGTGTGTGTGTGTGTGTTCTAGTGAAACTGATAGAGAACCTTATTCTCTATAGAGTTTGGTGGACTCTTATATTCTATCACTTATTAATTAGCAATATTTTATTTATGCAATTTTATTATCTTTATTATTGAATATTTTAGTATAATGCTACGACTTATATCATATTATTATATTATTTTCTTGAAAAATATATTATATAGTTGTATCTTATTAGGATTAAAGAAATATTTGAAGCACAAGTTACATATTTTGTGCTATGAAGACTTTACTGGGGAAAAAAATCCGAAAACCCGAAAAAATCGAAAAAAACCGAGATTGAAAAATCCGACTTTATTGGTTTGATTTGGTTTATAAATTTAAAAATCGGGCACCACTGATTTGGTTTGGTAATTGAAAAATCCAAACCAACCCGACCTATATAAACTGTATAGTCAGCTAGAGCACCATTACTTTCCACAAAGATATGATTAATGGTTTTAGCTTTTGGGATTCTGCAACATGAACAACTAAAAGGTCCAATAAAACCAAATTTGCTAGTGATATCATCGGTAGGTAATCTTCTATTTAAAAGTTTCATGATGAAGAATAAGATTTTAAAAGGAAGCTTCTTGTGCCAAATTTTGCCAGCTGTAAAATTGTGGTTCCTGGTCTGTTTTAGCTCCTACCATGCCGACCTGCAAGAAAAAGCTCCAGTATTAGTAATGGTCCAAATAGGTTGGTCTTTTTTAGTTCGTGTAGGAGGAGGTAAAGATATAATATTTCTAATCATATCTTCAGGGAAAACTTCTCTTAGTTTAATCATATTCCAGGATTCCTCATAGATAAAGGATGATACTTTCTCCTTTCCTTTGCTATGGTCATTAATCAAATTGGCCAATGGGCCTTGATCCAACCATTTATCCCACCAAAATGAAGCATCCCTATTTCTCAATCTCCACATGATATGTTTTTCTGTACCCTCTTTTATGTCTATCAACCTCCTCCAGATTTGTGAGTGACCAGATTTCCATGTAGCTACAACAAGGTGGAGTTTGTTACAATACTTGGCTTCCATAAATTCTCTCCATAGTGAGTCTCTAGTCCTTAAATTTCATCAAGCTTTTGAAGCAAGAGATTTGTTGATGTCATGAATTGATCTAAAACCTGCACCACCCTCATTCTTGTCCCAGTATAATGAAGCCCATGAGAACCAATGGTGTTTGTTATCTCCCTCAGAGTTTCCCCAGAAGAAGTTAGAGAATTGTTTCTCAATTATCTGCAGAGTGGTCTTAGGTGGATTGGTAGCAGCAAGGATATGCATAGGAATAGCGTAAAGTACTGGTTTAATTAGAACTGCTTTGCCTCCAAAGGACATGAGTTTGCCATTCCATCCTTGAATTCTTTTCCCAACTTTGGCCGTAAGTTCATTAAAGTATTCTACTTTTTTCTCCCTATGTAAATAGGAGCACCCAAATAGGTGAAAGGAAATTATTTCTTGGAGAAACCAGTTAGTTGAATGATGGAGTCAATTTGTGTGTCCCCAACATTCGGATGCATGTAGAAATGGGACTTGTTATAGTTGATAACTTTGCCCAGAGATGTTAGTATAATCTTGAAGACACTAGTTGATAATCTGGATGGATGTATTATCAGTTGAACTGAATAAAATGGTATCATCTGCATGAGTTAAGTGAGTAATGCAGGGACCCTTCCTCATTTTATACAGAATGAAATCTTGGCATGCTGTAATTCCGTTCAACATTCCAGAAAGAAGCTCAGATGATATCACAAAAAAGGAAGGGG
The DNA here is from genome assembly GCF_000390325.3 of Nicotiana tomentosiformis. Lineage (NCBI taxonomy): Eukaryota > Viridiplantae > Streptophyta > Magnoliopsida > Solanales > Solanaceae > Nicotiana > Nicotiana tomentosiformis. The sequence continues at coordinate 24,306,944 of NC_090814.1, read as the reverse complement.
AAATCGGATCTCCTTGTCTGAGGCCCCTTGACGATTTGAAAAAAATATTCCTCAAGCCATTCATGGCAATAGAGTACCAAATGTTGGAGATTAATCTGAATACTAGGTCTATCCAAGTTTTCAGTAAATCCTAATTTCCTTAGCATATGGCATAGGAAAGACCGTGAGACTCTATCATGTGCTTTTGACATATCTATTTTGATTATGATATTGTCTCCATTTTGGTCTCTGCTCATATTATGTGCAAGCTCCTGAGTAAGCATTATATTTTTAGTGATAGCCCTGACTTTAACAAAACCAGATTGATTAGGAGATATAATTCTTGGTAGTATCTCTGCTAATCTATTATTCATGATCTTGAAGATAATTTTAGAAGTCACATTTGCCAATCTTATTGGTCTGAGATCTGTCATAGCTTCAGGCTGGTCTATCTTTGGAATGAGGACCAAACAAATATGTGTAATGTATCTGGGTAGCTCATTTCCTGCAAAAAAGAAAGAAACTAAATTAGTTAGATCTCGTTCAATGATCTCCCATTCTTCTTGGAAGAAAGCAGCTGTGAGTCCATCAGGTCCAAATGCTGAGTCTGGATTCATTAAGAAGACAATTTCCCTAATTTCTTCCTCTGTGGGAATTTTGATGAGGTTTTCATTGTCTTGTTCTGTGATCAGGTTGGGTATGCAATCCAAGCAACTCAAATTAGTTTGTTCTTGGGGTTTCTTGAATAAGTTTTCAAAAAATCTAACAGCTTCATTAGCTATTTGATCTTCATCATCCATCCATTGGTCATCTTCGTTCTTGATCCTTTGTATAGTCATTCTTCTTCTTTTCCTGGTGACAGAGGCATGGAAGAAACTGGTATTCATATCTCCTTCTTTAGCCCATTGAATGTTGCCGTTTGTTTCCAATAGGCCTGCTGAATTTTCAAGTGTCTTGTAAGTGCTGCTTTTTTCTGATTAAGAATAGATCTGTGTTGCTCAGTGTTGTTCACTATGGACTGTTCTTCTAAGTCGTCAATTTCCTTCTCAAGATCCTTAGTATCTGCAAATATATCCCCTAGCACTCCTAGGCCAAGCAGATAGTTTAGAACTTGAAATCTTAGTTTTCTCATGGAATTTCCAGTAGGGATTACCCTCAATATGAGTATCCCAAGCTTCTTTTATAAGTTCTCTGAAACCATCATGCTTAGTTCATATGTTCAGAAACTTAAAGTACTTTAGCGGGGGTGTATTATGGGCTGCAACTTTAAGAAGTAAAGGAGCATGGTCAGAGTTAATTCTCGGTAAGTGAATGATTGATGATTTGGAGAGTTTATTAGCCCTGTGATTCACCATAGCTCTATCCAGTCTTTTCCATATCTGGTGCCCAGTCATTACACCACGTGAATTTGTGCCCCGAAAATCATAAATCCAATAAGTCACAATCCAGAATGCAATTGATGAAAGGGAGGGCTTTTTGATGTTTATGAGGAGCACCCCCTTCTTTTTCTTGTGCTTCAGTAATGCAGTTGAAGTCTCCTACAACACACTGTAAAGAAGTGCCAGATAATCTGTTTAAGTCATCCCAAAGGGGAGTTTTTAAATTAGATTTAGTCTTGGCATACACAATAGAGAACATAACATCTTCACCATTATTCAGATGCAATGTACATGTAAGAACTTGTTCTTGGTCATCTACAATGGAACAATTCAGATCATCTTGAGCAAAAATCCAAATTTTACTATTGATGTTGGAGAAAGCTTGAGAGAAACCCAGTGCTCTCTTGTATTTTGAATCTTATCAATACTAGCAAAGGGTTCAAGGATAGCTATGAAAGTGGGATTGTTGCTAAGTTTGAGAAATTTAAGTCTTTCAAAGGCATTCTTAATGCCTCTAATATTCCATATGATTGTAATCTTGTATTAATCATGAAAAGTTTGGGTAGGGGCTGTGAGCTTTGCTCTGGACCTTGTGAGAGGGGCATTACCACCCCCTCTGCTTTTACCTCTTTTGTATGATCCTTGTCCTCTAGGAGACAAGTTATGGGTACCTGTAATCTCTTCAAATTCTCTACTAACATCAAGGTCAGAGAGAGCTTGAGGATTGAATCTGTCAATAGTTTGGTCTTCAACATTGTCTTCCTCTGCGCTTCCTATTTCAGGTTCTTCTTCTTCACTTGATGTGTTCCCATTGATGCTCTCATATTCATCTTCCCCATCCGATGTGATATCATTAATATGATCAGGAGGATCATTTTCTTTAGGAGGTATAGCAATTTGAATAGGCATAACTTGCAGGTTAGGTTGTGCCATCTGAAACTGATCATTTGCAAGGGTAGGAGTGAGTTTGTTTTTTGAGGAAATCTCCTGAATATTATCACCCTCTGGTGATTCTGGGACATAGGATGGTGAATCAAAATTAGTGTTATTCTTGGTATTAGGAATGTTTGAATTGGTGTCTTGTTCATTTTGTTTTGCACGGGAGTTTGTTGTGGAGATGTAGTATTCCTTTCAATATTGATAGTCTCCTTTTGGTGATTATTGGCTTGAGTTGCAGGCGTGTTCTTCATTTGGGGTTTAATGTGGGTATGCTTCTGGCCTGTTGGTTATTGCTACTGTGAAACTAGTGGACATTGTTGCTTCGTTATAATAATCTGATTCTTTTGAGTATATACAACTCTTTTACCTGCCCGCTGCAGTGTGCTTTAACTATAAGATACAATGTATTACATGAAATTTCATGATTTTCTCGTTGCTCTCTTTATGATAAGTTTAAAAATAAATAAATGCAGAAAGGTTTTAGAAAGGTGAAAGTGGCATTTTCCTAATAGACTCATGTTCTTTCTAGTTGATGATGGTATCTGGAGTTTGGACCAACTTAAGTTATCTCTTTGTTGATGATGGCATTTGGAGTTTGGAACCAACTCAAGTTATCTTCCATCGGCACAAATAGTCAAATACTGAATAGCTAGATTCCTCTCTCCAAACAGACTCGCTTCACAATGCCACAACCCACTTCTAATAAGGCTGGTTTATATAGAGAAAAAGTTGAAGGCTCGGTGATAATATAATGAAGTACTTTGATGAGTAGAGGACAAGGTAGAGTAAACTTTATCAGAAGAATAAGCACCTAGTGAATGGAAGAGCCTTCCCATTTTATCCTCGTACATAACCAACTCAACCAACCATCTATTCCGAAAACCGAAAAATTAGACAAGTCTTTTGCATAGAAACATAAATATGTAAAACAAAGAAAATATAAGTCTAATCCACGTAGGATCTCTAACATCGCTCAAGCATGCGAATCAAAAACACAAAATTTGTAGGTCTAACCCAAACAGCAACATAAAATAGAAGCTCTAGTTCATTCTCTGTGCTGCTTCCTTGGCGAGAACCCTCTCTTTCGCCTTGGTTCTGGCTTGTGATTTGGATCCCATGACACCACCGCCCCATTTCTTTCTGTTTTCCTCATACTTGTCATTGAAGTTTGCCTGAAAAAAGTATAACAAAAATCAATATAAATCCCTCAATAGATTTACAGTTTTACACACAAAAAAAAAAAAGATAACTACAAAGAAAACAAGCAGCCAATTTATCATTTATTAACATAAGATACCTTGATTGCCTCCAAAATTCTGCTGAACTCCATTTTATCTTCATTTTTCACAGTTGTCAAGCATAGAGCCGAAGCAGTTTTCTTGTGCACGATCTGAAAGCAATGCTCAATCATTAGTATCTAATACCATTAAGAAAGCATAGCCATATATAAATGCACATCTCATGTTCCTTACCGATCCTAAACGTGCTTTTCCCTTCACGATGCAGTACGGAATTTCCATCTTTCTGCACAATGCTGGCAGCCACACGACTAACTCTATTGGGTCCACATCATGAGCAATAACCACCAACTGTGCTTTGTTCTGGAGTGGTATCATCAACAGAGTTGTGTTATTTGACAGTAAGATCGACTGGGAAACTACAAATGCTTTGTTACACCAAAACAAACCTGCTCAATAAGGTAGGTTATGTGCTTAAGACCATATTTCACAATAATGGGTTTCTTAGTCTCGGGTGTTTTCCCTTCTGCTTCAGCTTGAGCTCTTTTTAAGAGACGCTCCTTCTTTGCAGCTTTGTCTTCAGGCCTGTACTTCAGTAGCATCTTGAACAGGTTGGTGGCTGAACATTCGAAAGAAAGGCAATTGTAAACGTCAGTTCAGCTGTCATGAAACTTCAAACAGCAAGCACAAGCAGAATAAAGTAGAATTCTTTTGTGACCTTAAGGTCAGGTACGATATATTATACTAAAAGTTGCAAGAGAAGGGTGAGCAAAGTGTGCTACATCTAGGTAGATTGAGTGACACTGAAGATAGTGCAGATTTGCCCCAATAGAACGATACGGAGAATGAGCAAAATAACACACTAATCCATTATCCTTGTGAGCGAATAGGAGACAAGGTAAAAATACAGAGAAAAACAAAAGGATGAGAAAGTAAGTTCAAAGACCACATAAAGCTCTACTTGAACATGCCAAAAGCAAAAGACCACATAAAGCTCTACTTGAACATGCCAAAAGCAAAAGACAACCATCCATACAACTCCTTTTACAGATGACCAATTAGTCAAAAAGACACGAACCATCCAATATAGCGCGAGCAAATTAATTCATTTAGAAAAGATAAAGCAACAGACTAGAAATCTTATGCAAAATTTTCAGCTAAGATATTAAAGATGTCGTTCTTAATCAAAAAGAAAGAGAACATTCAATTAAGACAGCCTCGTTTTGACATTATTGATTCCTAAACGGAAAACTTGCCATTGATATTACATGTTACAATTCATGGAGTAAAGTAGATGTATTCGCCTAAACAGTTGTAGAAATGTATAATGGTTAATGTATATATGTATAAATTTTCAGTGTCGAAGTCTTGCCCAGTGGACACTGAAAATTTTCAAAACAAGAATCAGAAGGCAAGACTCAACTATTCTATAATTCAAGTTATTTTGCCTAATAAAGCAGCATTTTCAGAGAGAATACAATCTCACATGAGGCACATAGCAAAAGCGCAAAGGCAGCAACTTTTCATGAGCCAGTAATCACATAGACAGCATACAAACAAGTGACTTAACACAAAGACAAAGCTGTTGGGTTCAAAACATACCAAGGTTCTTGTCAAGGGTTTTTGAGAATTGGTTAAGAGAAGGAGGAACCTTCAAACGCTGCTTAAGAATCCTCCTTTTCCTCTGGATACGAACAACCTGAGGCCATCTCACGAAACGGGTCAGATCCTTCTTGGGCGGCAATGCACCACCGATCCCAAACTGCTTTGGCCGCTTCTCGAACAGTGGATTCACCACTTTCGCCTGAACCGGTTTCTTCTTTGCTGCTACTGCTACACCTTTCTTTGGAGCCTGCAACCAATTTCCCACAATCAAACTTTAAACTCAAAATCCAAAATCGTCGAGAAAAAGAGCCTATGAATGGCTGTAGCTTACCATTTTCCTGCTAGACGGCGAGGGAGGAGCAAAGCAACTTAGGTGTATGGATGTTTGAACTCTTTGTTGTAGTGAACTCTAGGGTATAAGATGAGTTGGTGAAATCCGGGGAGTTATTGGGCTAGGGCTAACTAGTTTGTTTGGGCCATATTGTATTGGACCCTAACGCAAAAATGATACGTACCAGGTAGTCACTTTTAGGGCTACTGTTTATAATATGGTCATTGCTTGAAAAGTAGTTGAAAGCTAACCATAAATTTAAAAGAGGAATTTTCAGAAACCACTATAGTTTAGACACTATTTATGTAATATAATTATAGTTTTTATATTCTCTATTCGTAGCAAAACTTACGTTGCTAGTCTCATGTATTTTATGTATTTGTGCGCTTACGACTTCTTGTATCAATGAATACAGAGTTGGTAGAATCGCGGGACAAATATTTTTAAAAACGAAAAATGCAATAAATCAGCGTGTATCACGCTTGAAAGATCTCAACCTACAAAATTAGAACACGACTCTTTATCTCTTCCATAATTAGAAGATTTTGCTCTAATTTTCAGCAAATACGCATTCACAAAACAGAACATATATATTGTCAAAACTGAATTCGAAGTTTGAAAATACACATTTATTGAGATAGTGTATTTATTATCTGTATATTTATTGTTTGTTAGTAGTTAGTTAATTGTGTTAGCATGGCCTTAGTTAACTAGTATTAGTCATAAATAGTTCGCACATGTATATATATTGTGTTAGCATGGCATTAGTCAACTAATATTAGTCATAAATAGTTCGCACGTGTATATATACTCAGTTGAGATATTAATACAATTTAGTCGGTTCATTTCACATAACTGTCTCTCTCATTTCCCTGTTCTTCTTCGAGAACCTTCTAAGGTTCCACCATTGGAGCTCAAGCTTGAGCTCTGCTCATCTGTTACTTCCATAGTTTTACATGGTATCAGAGCGAGGTATTCTACTCGCTATTCTCTTCAATTTGTCTCTCAATTTTTTGGATTATAGAGTCAAAGTCATCATCTCCATTTTTGCCCCAATTTTCCCGATCCGACATTCTCTTCTTCTCGCTTCATTTTCAGCAAATCGATATTGTTTCTCATGGCTATCCTTGATCCAAACAATGATTCTAGAGTTGAATCAAGTGCTTCAACCCACGTCGCCGACACTGACCCTGGAGTCAATCCGAGCTGCCCATTTTATATGTACCCATCGGATAATCCTGGTGCGATGCTGATGATAACTCCGTTCAACGGCGTCGGATACCGATCCTGGAGAAGAAGCATCCTTAGAGCCCTTTCAGTCAAAAATAAAATAGGATTCATCACTGGTGAGTACAAACGACCAGACCTAGATTCTCCGCAATTTTGTCAGTGGGAGAGGTGCGACGATATGGTAATCTCATAGATCCTGAATTCTCTATGCAAGGAAATTGTTGATTGTGTCGAGTACGCTAACAATGCTTTTGAACTTTGGAGGGAATTGGAAGATAGGTACGATCAGACTAATGGCACCAAGTTGTATCAAATCCAAAAGGAAATCAATGATTTAGCTCAGGGAGTCCTCGATGTTACCGGATATTATATGAAAATAAAGAAGCTTATGGAGGAATTAAACATGATAAATGCCAAGTCATAATGTAGTTGTCAGTTCACTTGTGGGGCTAAGGAGAATATGCATAAGGCTGAACAAGATAGAAGACTTATCCAATTCCTCATGAGATTAAACGAATTGTACACCACAATGCGAGGTTGTATACCCATGATGAATCTATTACCTTATATGGCACATGCCTTCTCTTTGCTCATTCAGGAGGAAAAGCAAAGAGAAGTGAAGCCATATAATCAACTCATGCTCGATTCTTCCTCCTTGAATGTTAATGTACATGCGCACAATAATTTCAACAATAGAACACCTATGCATAATAATTTCAAAAACCAATTATTCTCCAACCAACCATTCCTCCACAAGTACTAAACCTCACCCCTTCTGTGATCACTGCAAACGTGCTGGCCACACTAAAGACAAATGCTTCAAGATCCATCGCTATCCGTAGGATTTTAATCAGAATCCTAAGTACAATAAAGGCAAAAAGACTGCAGCTAATGTACACAGTACTCCAGTCGATGCATTTTGTATGAAAGATGAAGAAACACAAGCTCAAGGTAGCAACTCTAATGTGAGTCTCACTAGAGAGCAATATGGACAGTTTGTGACTTTGCTTCAGCACTTTCAGACCAACACTGGATGAGATAATTCAGACAACAATGTGACTGGTGGAGCTGTGAACTTTGCAGGTATTTTTGCTTGTTCCGCTTATGTTCTCTCTGTTGATTTTGTCCTACTCTCATGTAAATGCTTTAAATCAAAGGCTGACATTTGGATCCTAGACTCTGGGGCCTCTAACCATATGACCTTTAACAAATCCTTACTCACTCACAATAAAACCTTAGTGTATCCTATGTTAATTACACTGCCAAATGGCTATAGAATCAAGGTTACATAAATTGTAACTGTCACATTAGCATTAAACATTGTTCTACATAGAGTTCTCTATGTTCCATCCTTCAAGTACAAACTTATTTCAATTCACTCTTTAGCTTCTCAACTTAAAGGTTTGGTTGCTTTCTCTGACTTTCTTTGTCTACTGTAGGCCCCTTCAATGAAGAGGCCTCTGGAGATTGGTAAGGTCAAGGATGGCTTATACCTCTTATGTTCAAGTTGTCTGAAGAATTCATGCTCTTCCTTACATGTTCCTTTACCTGTTTCCTATTCTATTTTGTCTAAATCTTCTGATATAAATAGTTTGCACTGTCAACATCATGAATCATCTGTAAATGTTCCCATTTGCAATTCACAATCATTTGTAAATAATTTCACTAGTAATAAAACTTAGTGCATTTCCTCACATTCTTTCTTGTCTGATAAGAATCAAGATGACATGTTGTGGCATTACAGATTAGGCCATGTGCCCTTTGTCAAAATGAGGGAGGTATCATCCATTCCTGTTCAGTTCTCAACCAAACAACCTTTCCTTTGCTCCATTTGTCCTATGGCTAGACAACCTAGACTTGCATTCCCTCATAGGACTAGCACTACCACTTCCATTTTTGAACTTATTCATGTAGACCTCTGGGGATCCCACCACATTGCTACTTATGATAATTAGAAATATTTCCTCACCCTGGTAGATGATCATAGCATTGCCACTTGGACCCACCTCTTGAGCAGTAAGAGCAATGCCTTACAAGTCATCAAAAGCTTCATATCCTTAGATGAAACCCACTTCAAATCCAGTGTCAAGTACCTCAGATAAGATAATGGTTCAGAATTTGTCAATATGGAAGCCTTATCATTCTTTCAGTCCAAAGGTATAGTTCATCAGAAAACATGCCCCTATACTCCTCAACAAAATGGAGTCGTAGAAAGTGGATTCACAACATGAGGGCAATACCCTCGATACTACACCAGGTGCTGAAATTCCCAACACCTGGAGGAGTTAAAATAGTTTACGGAGAACAACCGGCCACAAAGGAGATGTTCGCGATAGACGAGGTGATCCTGGTATCCGCACTTTCGACATCGAAAGGTCTGAACCCAATGGTCAAAGACGGGACCAAATATCAATTACCGATACATGTCTCGATGGAACCGGAGAAGTAGGGGATGTATGAAGACGATGACTATGGAGTTCCCAGATCTTTCATAGTCCCCAATGATTTCGACGCCACCAAATCAACAATCGAAGAAATGGAACAAGTCATATTGATCGGGCACCTGCATGATCGTAAGGTACACCTAGGCACCGGGTTAAGCCACGAGCTCAGAAAAAAACTCATTCAATTCCTTATAGCTAACATAAATTGTTTCGCTTAGTCCCATCTCGATATGACAGGGATTTCACCAGAGATAACCACTCACAAGCTGAGCCTGGATCCGAAATTCCATAAGGTCAAGCAGAAAAGGAGGCCTAAGTCCGAAGTCAATCATGCATTCATCAAGGACGAGGTATCTAAACTCCTTAAAATAGGGTCTATCTGGGAGGTTAAGTATCCTAATTGGTTAGTAAACGTAGTAGTAGTCCCTAAAAATAGAGATACATTAAGAATGTGTGTAGACTATAAAGATTTGAACAAGGCATGACCCAAGGACTCTGTCCCCCTGCCAAACATCGATCGCTTGATCGATGCAACGGCTGGCCACGAGATGCTCAGTTTTCTCGATGCCTACTCCGGGTACAACCAAATTTGGATGGACCTGAACGACCAGGAAAAAACGTCCCTCATCACTAAATATGGTAGTAACTACTATAATGTAATGCCATTCGGACTAAAAAACGCTAGTGCCACTTACCAACACTTAGTAAATCGAATAATCGAAGAACAAATAGGATAATCGATGGAGGTTTACATTGACGATATGTTAGTTAAGTCCCTACGAGCAGAGGACCATTTGAAACATTTGCAGGAAACCTTCAACATATTGAAGAAGTACAACATGAAGCTGAACCCGGAGAAATGCGCATTCGGAGTCGGGTCCGGAAAATTCTTTGGGTTCATGGTGTCCAACCGAGGAATCGAGATTAATCCCGATAAGATCAAGTCCATCGAGGACATCAGTTTCATAGATAGCGTCAAGGCCGTACAAAGGTTGATCGGACGCATAACCGCTTTGGGTTGATTCATCTCGAGGTCCTCCGATAAGAGCCATCGTTTCTTTTCACTGTTAAAGAAGAAGAATAACTTCTCGTGGACCCCTAAGTGCCAACATGCCCTGGAGGAACTTAAGCGGTACCTCTCAAGCCCGCCTTTTCTTCATACTCCGAAGGCAGACGAACAGTTGTACCTGTACCTAGCGGTATCTGAGGTAGCGGTAAATGGAGTCCTAGTCCCAGAAGAGGAAGGTACGTAATTTCCTATCCATTATGTTAGCAGAACTCCATGCGAGGCCGAAACTAGGTATCCCCACCTAGAAAAATTGGCGCTCGCTTTGCTAAGTGCCTCTATATGTGTTGTGACTACTTACCCCTTGAGAAACATAATGCATAAACCCGAGCTCTCGGGACGATTGGCTAAATAGGCCGTGGAGATCAGCGGGTATGACATCGAATATCGACCCTGAACCACCATCAAATCATAAATTTTAGCGGACTTCGTGGTCGACTTCACGTCGGCCCTAGTTCTTGAGGTCGAAAAGGAGCTGCTATTGAACTCGAGGACCTCTTCCAGAATCTGGACCCTCTTTACGGATGGTGCCTCGAACGCAAATGGGTCCGGACTTGACATCGTGTTGAAACCACCGACAGGTAATGTAGTTAGACAATCTATTAGAACTGTAAAATTGACAAACAACAAGGCCGGATATGAGGTCATGATTGCAGGTCTTGAACTGGCTAAAAGCTTGGGGGCCGAGGTGGTCGAAGCTAAATGTGATTCTCTTCTCGTGGTGAATCAAGTCAATGGAATGTTTGAAGTCAAAGAAGAACGAATGCGAAGATACCTGGATAAACTACATGTAACGCTACATCGGTTTAGGGAATGAACGTTACAACATGTACCTCGGGATCAAAACAGCCAGGCCGATGCTCTTGCTAACTTGGGATTGTCGGTCGACGACGATGAATTCAACTCGGGAATGGTCGTACAACTCATGAAATCGGTAGTAGAGGAAGGCCACGCCGAGATAAATTCGACAAGCTTAACGTGGGACTGGAGAAACAAGTACATATATTACTTGAAGACCGGAAAACTTCCCTCGGATCCTAAAGAATCGAGAGTGTTGCATACGAAAGCAACCCGATTCAGCTTGTTCGAAGACGGTACCCTATTTAGAAGATCATTTGATAGCCCACTTGCCATATTTTTGGGGCAGGGAGACACCGGGTACATTTTGAGAGAAGTCCACGAGGGCACCTGCGGAACCATTCGGGAGCCGAGTCATTAGTTCGGATGATAATCAGAGCCAGATATTACTGGATCGATATAGAAAAAGACGCAAAGGAGTTTCGTACGAAAATGCGACGAGTTTGAGAGGCATGTTCCGATGATCCGCCAGCCCAGGGAGCCGCTACATTCGGTCTTATCACCCTGGCCATTCATGAAATGGGGGATGAGCATCGTCGGTCCCCTGCCTTGGGCGCCCTTTCCTACTACACCCAAAGTTCATAAAGATAAATTTGAGCCTAGTACCACTCCTCATGTCTTTGTGGGGTGCCCTTATGAGACTAAAGGATATAAGGTTCTGAATCTGGCCTCTAGAAAAAATTTTGTCTCTAGAGATATGATCTTCCATTAACACATCTTCCCCTTTGCCATCCCACCTGATTCCTCCTCTTCTTTTCCCTTAGTGCTTAACTTTGTCCCTCTTACAGTAGATGTGACACCTCCTAAACCACATTCAACTGATTGTATGTCTAGACCACTAAGAGATATAGTTCACACCTTCAGTATAACCTCACATGCAGATACTCCAACAGTATCACCCCCCCCCCCCCCGCCACTCTTCATCCTTGGAACCCCCTGTAATTTATTCAACACCCGAAATTTAGAATAATCATGTACCTAGAAGGTCCACTAGGGAACATCATTTACTTGTGCATTTAAAAGACTATGTATGTTCTTTGCCTAATCTACATCATATTGTTCACCCTCCATCTACTTCATCTTCTTCTGCCACTGCATCTAACTCAGATTCTCCTTATTTTTTCAATACTCTTTTCTCCAAACATCGTCATGTCCCTTTCACTTCGTTGGTCCCTTATAGTTAGCAACTTGTGCAAAGTGTTTGCGATGATAGTGAGCCAGGATCTTATGAGGAAACAGCCTTGAATCCTGCTTGGCAAACAACCATTCCACTATATGTAACGACTAGGAATTCCAACCATCAGGACCGTGATGGCGCCTAACAATTCACTTGCTAGGCAAGCCAACGTTAGAGAATAGTAATGCCAAATTTACCAAATTTCAGTAATAAGAACAATTATGCTAAAACAGAATCTAGAACAGCTTTGCGGAATAATATAACCCATACTATATCAAACGTTTGCTCTGATAGGTTGACAAAAGGGGTTGCTATGATGGTAAACAACCTCCACTTCCAACCAAGAGGTTGTGAGTTCGAGTCACCCCAAGAGCAAGGTGGGGAGTTCTTGGAGGGAAAGATGTCGAGGGTCTATTGGAAACAGCCTCTCTACCTCATGGTAGGGGTAAGGTCTGCGTACACACTACCCTCCCCAGACCCCACTAGTGGGATTATACTAGGTTGTTGTTATTGTTGTTGTTGTTGTTGTTGTTGTTGTTGTTGTTGTTATATGAAACGTTTAGGATCTCGAGTCACAACTCACAAGCTACTATGATTTGCTACAAACAGAGTCTGAAAAGAAAAAATACACTATTTTGAAGTAAGAAAACAGTAAATGATAAAACTAGGAAGAGACTCCAGGGTCTACGGACGCCAGCAGATCTACCTTGGGTCTCCTTACAGCAAATCCAACAGCTAACCTCTCAATCAGCTAGGGCCGATTCTAAAATCTGCACAAGAAGTGCAGAGTATAGTATGAGTACAACTGACCCAATGTACTCGTAAGTGTCGAGCCTAACTTCGACGAAGTAGTGACGAGGCTAAGACCAGACACTCACATATTAAACCTGTGCAAATAACAACATATATACAAAAATTAACGGCAAGTAAAAGCTAGACAAGTAATATAGGGAGGGGGAACATACTGAGGGGAATACAAGATAGAGAATCACATTAGTAATGATAACTTGAGCAACCATTATACCTTGAACCAATAAGAATCAGTAAACACAGTAAAAGAAAATGCATGTTATCATCCTTCGTGCTTTTACTCTCAACCTCACCATATAAATCAATAGAAACGGCACGACATCACCCTTCGTGCTTTTACTCTCACCATATGGCACGGCATCACCCTCCGTGCTTTTACTCTCATTCTCACCGTATAAATCAATAGAAATGGTTATCAATAGAAAAGTCTTACTTCAACATTTGATTCCACAATACCAACCTTAACTTTGAAATCAATACTCAATTATCACCAAAGATCCCTAAACATGGATAACATGATCAAAGAAGGCAATAATTACAAGAAACCAAGTCCCACTCGCATGTTTTAACCCGACAACGACGCATAAGTACTCGTCACCTCACATATACGTTGTACCCAACATCTAAACATGTAGCAAATAGATAAACAGGTCTTATTCCCTCAAGTCAAGGTTAACCACGACACTTACCTTGCTCCAACGACCAAACTCAAAGCTCAACCACGACTTTCCCTTCACACAAGCCTCCGAACCAATAGAATCTAGAAAATTACCAACCAAACGATTCAGTTTAAGCCTTAAAACTACCCATGATTGTAAAGAATTCAATTTAGGTCATTATTGAAAAAGTCAACACCCGAGCTCGCTTGGTCCAAACATGAAATTCGGACCAAAACCCGATTACCCATTCACCCCGAGTCTGGTTATGTAATTTGTTTTGGAATCCGACCTCAATTTTGAGGTCTAAATCCCTATTTTTCAAAAATTCCTAATTCTACCCAAACTCCCCAATTTTCACCATGAAAACTCTAGATTTTAGGTTGAAATCTTATGAAAAATAGTGAAAGATTGAAAGAAACTAGCTTAGAATCACTTACCAATGTTTTTTGGAAAAAAAGCTCTTTGGAAAATCGCCTCTAGGGTTCTTGAGTTTGAAAATTTGAAGAATGAACCAAAAATCCCGTCTAACTTAAGTTTTACACAACTACAGATGTTGCAAATGCGACCAGGGATTCACAATTGCGAACCCCGCAAATGCGAAGCTCCTCCATCTCCGCTGCCTTCGCAAATGCGAACAGGATGTTCACAAATGCGGACTGTGAGCATCGCAAATGCGACCCAAAACTTTGCAAATGCGAAGGTCCACCCCCAGCCCACTACTCGCAAATGCGATGGTCTCTTCGCAAATGCGAGGCTCGCATTTGCGAGCCAAACCTCGCAAATGTGAAGTCTGCAGATCTGATACACCAGCTATGATTTTCTAAGTTCAAACCACTCCGTAGCCTATCCGAAACTCACTCGAGCCCTTGGGGATCTAAACCAACTATGCACATAAGTCTAAAAATCATAAGACCTTGCTCGCGCGATCAAATCGCCAAAATAACACCTAGAACTACGAATTGAACACCAAATCAAATAAAACTTTCAAGAAAATTTTGAAACTTCTATATTAACAACTGGACGTCCGAATCACGTCAAACCAACTCCGTTTCTCACCAAATTTGACAGACAAGTCATAAATATAGTATTGGACCTATACCGGGTTTTGGAACCAAAATACGGACCCGTTATCCAAAAACTCAAGCTTTGGTCAAACATTTTCAATTCATTAAGGCTTTAACTTGCATATTTTTACAAAGTCCGATATCTCGGGCGAGGGACTTTCGAATTCGATTTTGGGCATAAGCCCAAGTTTCAAATCACGGTACGGACCCACCGGGACTGTCAAAACATGAATCCGGGTCTGTTTACTTAAAATATTGACCAAAGTCAACTCAAATGAAGTTTTTAGGCAAAAATTCTTATTGTTTTTCAATTTTTAACATAACAGCTTTCCGGAAACAAGCCCGGACTACGCACGCAACTCGAGGAAGGATAAAATAAGGTGTTTGAAGCTTAAAAGCACAGAATTAGGTTCTAACACATAAGATGACCATTCGGGTCATCACATTCTCCACCTCTTAAACAACCGTTCGTCCTCGAATGGACATAGAAAAGTACCTGAACTAGTGAAAAGGTGGGGATATCTACTCCGAATTTCTGACTTGGAATCCCAGGTAGCTGCCTCGACGGGCTGACCTCTCCACTGCACTCGAACTGAAGGATAACTCTTCGACCTCAACTAACGAACGTGCCGGGCTAAAATAGCCATCGGCTCCTCCTCGTAAGTCAAATCCTTGTCCAGCTGGACAGAGCTGAAATATAATACATGGGACGTATTGCCGTGATACTTCTAGAGCATGGACACATGGAACACCGGATGAACTGCTGATAACCCCAGTGGCAACATAAGCCTGTAAGCCACCTCTCCCACTCTCTCGAGAATCTTAAAAGGTCTGATATACCTAGCGCTCAACTTACCCTTATTTCCGAACCTCATGACACCCTTCATGGGTGATACCGGAGCAACACTCTCTTCCTGAACATGAATGCAGCATCACAAACTCTACGGTCGGCATAACTCTTTTGCCTGGACTGAGCTGTGCAAAGTCTATCCTGAATAATCTTGACCTTATCCAAGGCATCTTGTACTAGATTTGTACCCAACAACTGAGCCTCTCTGTCTCGAACCACCCAACTGGCGACCGGCACCGCCTACCGTATAATGCCTCATAGGGAGCCATCTGAATGCTCGACTAGTAGTTGTTGTTGTAGGCGAACTCTGTATGGGGCAAGAACTGATCCCATGATCCTCCGAAGTCTATAACACATGCGCGGAACATATTCTCCAATATCTGAATAGTGCGCTCGGACTGTCTATCCGTCTGAGGATAAAATGATGTGCTCAACTCAACCAGCGTACCCAACTCACGTTGTAATGACCTCCAGAAGTGCGAGGTGAACTGTGTACCTCGGTCAGAAATGATAGACACGGGCACACCGTGAAGACGGATGATCTCGCGGATATAAATCTCTGCTAACCACTCCGAAGAATAGGTAACTGCCACAGGAATGAAATGCGCTGACTTAGTCAGCCTATCCACAATGACCCGAACGGTATCGAACTTCCTCTGAGTCTGTGGGAGTCCAACAACGAAATCCATAATGATATGCTCCCACTTCCACTCAGGAATCTCTAACTTCTGATGCAAACCACCAGGTCTCTGATGCTCACACTTTACTTTCTGATAATTTAGACACCGAGCTACATATGCAACTATGCCCTTCTTCATTCTCCTCCACCAATAATGTTGCCGCAAGTCCTGATACATCTTGGCGGCACCCGGATAAATAGAATACCGGGAACTGTAAGCTTCCTCAAGAATCAACTCACGAATTCCATCCACATTAGGCACACAAACAAGACCATGCATCCTCAAAACTCCATCATCTCCAACAGTAACCTGCTTGGAACCACCGTGCCGCACTGTGTTCTTAAGGACAAGCAAATAAGGGTCGGTATACTACCGCTCCCTGATGCGCTCAAACAAGGAAGACCGAGCGACTGTACAAGCTAGGACACGACTGGTCTCGGAAACATCCAATCTCACGAACTGATTGGCCAAATCTTGAACATCTAATGCAAGCGGTCTCTCAACAACTGGAATGAACGCAAGGCTGCCCATACTCGCTGCCTTTCTACTCAGGGCATCGGCCACCACATTGGCCTTCTCGGGATGATACAAGATGGTGATATCATAGTCTTTCAATAGCTCCAACCACATCATCTGCCTCAAATTGAGATCCTTTTGCTTGAACAAATACTGAAGGCTCTGATGGTCTGTGAAAACCTCACACGACACACCGTAAAGGTAGTGCCTCCAAATCTTCAGCGCATGAATAATGGTTGTCAACTCTAAATCATGAACAAGGTAATTCTTCTCATGAACCTTCAACTGCCGCGATGCATATGCAATCACCCTACCCTCCTGCATCAATACCGCATCAAACCCAACACGGGACGCATCACAATATACCGTATAAGATCCTGAACTTGTGGGCAACACTAATACTAGCGTTGTAGTCAAAGCCGTCTTGAGCTATTGAAAGCTCGCCTCACACTCGTCTGACCATCTGAATAGGGCACCCTTCTGGGTCAACCGGGTCAATGGGGCTGCTATAGATGAAAACCCCTCCACAAACCGACAGTAATAACCCGCCAACCCCAAGAAACTCCAGATCTCCGTGGCTGAAGTGGGTCTAGGCCAGTTCTGAACTGCCTTAATCTTCTTAGGGTCTACCTGAATACCCTCTGCTGATACAACGTGCCCCAAGAAGGCGACTGAGTCCAACCAAAACTCGCACTTTAAAAACTTAGCATATAACTGGCTGGCTCTCAGAGTCTGAAGTACAATCCGAAGATGTTGCTCGTGCTCCTCTCGACTACAGGAGTAGATCAAGATTTCATCAACAAACACAATCACAAAAGAGTCCAGATAGGGCTTGAACACCCGGTTCATCAAATCCATAAACGTTGTTGGGGCATTTGTCAGCCTAAATGACATCACTAGAAACTCATAATTCCCGTACCGAGTTCGAAAAGCTGTCTTAGGGACATCGGATGCCCTAATCCTCAACTGATGGTAGCTAGATCTCAAATCAATATTTGAAAACACCTTAGCACCCTGAAGCTGATCAAATAAGTCATCAATCCTCGACAACGGATACTTGTTCTTGATGGTGACTCTGTTCAATTGCCAGTAATCTATGCACATCCTCATCGATCCATCTTTCTTCTTTACAAACAACATGGGCGCACCCCAGGGTGAGATACTAGGTCTAATGAAGCCCTTATCAAGCAAATATTGCAACTGCTCCTTCATCTCTTTCAACTCTGGCGGGGCCATACGGTAAGGCGGAATAGAAATGGGTTGAGTGCCCGGAGCCAAATCAATACAGAAGTCAATATTCCTGTCGGATGGCATCCCCGACAGGTCTGCAGGAAATACCTCTAGAAACCCACGAATAACTGGTACTGAATCCATGGAAGGAACCTTCGCACTAGAATCGCGAACATAAGCCAAATAAGCTAGACACCCTTTCTCGACCATACGCCGAGCCTTCACATAAGAGATAACCCTGCTAGTAGAATGGCCATGAGTCCCTCTCCACTCTAATCGAGGCAACCCCGACAAGGCTAAGGTCACCGTCTTGGCGTGATAATCCAATATAACATGATAAGGTGACAGCCAATCCATACCCAAGATAACATCAAAATCGACCATATCGAGAAGTAAATGATCTACACTAGTCTCAAGACTCCTAATGGTGACCACACACGAACGATAAACACGATCTACAATAATAGCATCCCCCACAAGTGTGGACACATACACAAGAGTACTCAAAGAATCACGAGGCACAACCAAATATGAAGCAAAATAGGATGACACATAGGAGTAAGTAGAACTCGGATCAAATAGAACTGAAGCATATCTGCTGCAAACTGAAACAATATCTATGATAACAACGTCATATGACTCAGCCTCTGGCCTGGATGGAAAAGCATAACATCGGGGCTAGGGCCCACCACTCTAAACTACATCTCTAGGATGGGCCCTAGCTGGCTGGCCTCTACCTCTAGCGGCCTGACCTCTACCTCTAATGGTCTGACCACCGCCCTTGGCTGCTTGACCCCTACCTCTAGCTGGCTCAGCGGGCGGTGAAGCACCCGGTGTCGGGACCATGGCACGAGAACCCTAATGCTGTGAACTGCTCGATGCACGAGGGCAAAATCTAGCAATGTGCCTCGGATAACCACAAGTATAATAGGACCTCGGTTGCTGTGACTGCTGACCCTAGAACTGACCCTGTCGACCTGAGTAACCACCCTGAAAACTCTGGAGCGGAGGTGCACTAATAGGAGCTGGTGGTGTACTGTAGGCTAGCTGGTCGAAATAAGGCACATAAGGACCATGACTCCCTAAAACATTGTGGTATGCCTGAAGCGCTGAATGAAACGGGCTGGGAGGATTGCCTCTACCAAAATTACCCTTGTCTCCAGATGAGGCACCACTAAACCCACCGGAATGACGAGGTCTCTTGTCAGACCCCTGACCTCCCTGAGCAAGAACCACCTCGACTTGCCCGGCGACATTGGCGGCCTCCTAAAAAGAAATCTCACTCACAGTCTCCTTAGCCATCTGCAATATGATAGGCTGAGCAAGTCCCTCAATAAACATCCTCACCCTCTCTCTCTCGGTAGGATGTAGAATAAGAGTATTATGGGCCAAATCCACAAAAACGGGTCTCATATTGAGTAACAGTCATACTGCCCTGCGGGAGACGCTCGAACTGACGGCGATGCTCCTCTCTCAATGTGATAGGGAGAAATTTCTCTAGGAAGATCTGAGAGAACTGGTCCCAAGTAAGAGCAGGTGACCTAACTGGTCTGGTCAACAAATAATCTCTCCACAATTTCTTGGCGAAACCAATCATCTGAAATGCAGCAAAATCGACCCCATTAGTCTCCACTATACCCATGTTCCGTAGAACCTCGTGAAAACTGTCAAGATACTCCTGGGATCCTCTGAAGAAGCACCACTGAAGTGAACTGGAAAGAGCTTGGTGAACTTGTCCAATCTCCATAAAGCCTCAGAAGACATAGCTGGACCATCTCCGGCCTGTGTCGCAATAATCGACTGAACTACTCTGACTGGCTGAGCTACTGGAGTCTGAAACTGGGGAGCCATCTGCTCCAGAGTATGAGTAGCAGTGGTCTGTGCTCCTCCTCCAGCCTGAGAGACGGCTGGTGCCATGGGAAATGTACCGTCCTGGGCCACACTCTCCATAAGGCCCACCAAACGGACCAAAGCATCCTGAAGCACTGGGGTGGGGATGAACCCCTCCGGACCTGAGCTGGCCCGACAGGAACAGTCTGGGCTGGAACCTCCTAGTCAAACTCTACCTGAGGCTCCACTGCTGGCGTTGCTGCTCGGGCTCTGGGCTGAGCCCTTCCCCTGTCTCGGCCTCGACCTCTGCCCCTCGTAGAAGCTGCCACTGGAGGCTTTGGCTGCTGCTTAGCTGAAGATGTGGTACGTGTTCTCGCCATCTGCCAGAGAATAAGAGTAGAAGAGTTCAATTAGCATTGTGAGAACAAAATCGCACGACAGAGAAGAAGAGAAGTGAAATTTGTTCCTAACTTTCATAACCTCTGGAAGATAAGTACAGACATCTCCATACCGATCCTCCAGACTCTACTAAGCCTGTTCGTAAATTGTGAGACCTAGGTAATCTAATACTATGATACCAACTTGTCACGATCCGGAATTTCCACCATCAGGACCGTGATGGCGCCTAACATTTCACTTGTAAGGCAAGCCAACGTTAGAGAATAGTAATGCCAAATTTACCAAATTTCAGTAATAAGAACAATAATGCTAAAACAGTATCTAGAACAGCTTTGCGGAATAATATAACCCATACTATATGAAACGTTTAGGATTTGGAGTCACAACTCACGAGCTACTATGATTTACTACAAACATAGTCTAAAAAGAGAAAATACACTATTTTGAAGTAAGGAAACAATAAATGATAAAACTAGGAAGAGACTCCAGAGTCCGCGGATGCCAGCAGATCTACCTTAGGTCTCGTGACAGCAAATCCAACAGCTAACCTCTCAATCAGCTAGGGCCGGTTCCAAAATCTGCACAAGAAGTGCAGAGTGTAGTATGAGTACAACCGACCCAATGTACTCGTAAATGTCGAGCCTAACTTCGATGAAATAGTGACGAGGCTAAGACCAAACACTCACATATTAAACCTGTGCAGATAACAACATATATACAAAAAATAACGGCAAGTAAAAGCTAGACAAGTAATATAGGAAGGGGGAACATACTGAGGGGAATACAAGATAGAGAATCACATCAGTAATGATAACTTGAGCAACCATTATACCTTGAACCAATAAGAATCAGTAAACACAACAAAAAGAAAATTCACGGCATCACCCTTCGTGCTTTTACTCTCAACCTCACCATATAAATCAATAGAAACGACACGACATCACCCTTCGTGCATTAGCTCTCATAACATGGCACGATATCATCCTTCGTGCTTTTACTCTCACCATATGTCACGACATCACCCTCCGTGCTTTTACTCTTATTCTCACCATATAAATCAATAGAAACGGCACGGCATTACCCTTCGTGCATTAACACTCTCCCTTACTATAAAGCAATGAACAAATAACAACAGAGAGATAGAATAACAAGAACAAGTCTTACTTCAACATTTGATTCCACAATACCAACCTTAACTTTGAAATCAATACTCAATTATCACCAAAGATCCCTAAACATGGTAAGAACGATCAATTTAACAATACTAGTCTAACATGGATAACATGATCAAAGAAGGCAATAATTACAAGAAACCAAGTCCCACCCGGATGCTTTAACCCGACAACAACGCATAAGTACTCGTCACCTCACATATACGTTGTACCCAACATCTAAACATGTAGCAAATAGACAAACAATCTTATTCCCTCAAGTCAAGGTTAACCACGACACATACCTCGCTCTAACGACTAAACTTAAAGCTCAACCATGGCTTTCCCTTCACACAAGCCTCTGAACCAATAGAATCTAGAAAATTACCAACCAAACGATTCAGTTTAAGCCTTAAAAACTACCCACGAGGGTAAAGAATTCAATTTAGGTTATTATTGAAAAAGTCAACACCCGAGCCCGCTTGGTCCAAACCCGAAATTCGGACCAAACCCCGATTACCCATTCACCCCCGAGCCCAGTTATGTAATTTGTTTTGGAATCCGGCCTCAATTTTAAGGTCTAAATCTCTATTTTTCAAAAATCCCTAATTCTACAACCCCCCCCCCCCCCCCCATTTCCATCATGAAAACTATAGATTTTAGGTTGAAATCTTAGGAAAAGTAGTGAAAGATTGAAAGAAACTAGTTTAGAATCACTTACCAATGTTGTGGGGAAGAAACGTTCTTTGAAAAATTGCCTATAGGGTTCTTGAGTTTGAAAATTTGAAGAATGAACCAAAAATCCCGTCTAACTTAAGTTTTACACAGCTGCAGATGTGGCAAATGCAACCAGGGGTTCGCAAATGCGAGAAATGCTTCGCAAATGCGAAGCTCCTCCATCTTAGATGCCTTCGCAAATGCGAACAGGGTGTTCGCAAATGCGGACTGTGAGGATCGCAAATGCGAAGGTCCACCCCCAGCCCACTGCTCGCAAATGCGATGGTCTCTTCGAAAATGCGAGGCTCGCATTTGCGAGCCAGACCTCGCAAATGCAAAGTCTGCAGATCTGATACACCAGCTATGATTTTCTAAGTTCAAACCACTCCGTACCCTATCCGAAACTCACCCGAGCCCCCGAGGATCTAAACCAACTATGCACACAAGTCTAAAAACATCATATGAACTTGCTCGCATGATCAAATCGCCAAAATAACACCTAGAACTACGAATTGAATACCAAATCAAATGAAATTTTCAAGAAAACTTTAAAACTTCTATATCAACAACTGGACGCCCGAATCACGCCAAACCAACTCTGTTTCTCACCAAATTTGACAGACAAGTCATAAATATAGTATTGGACCTATACCGGTTTCTGGAACCAAAAATACGGACATGTTATCCAAAAAATCAAGCTTTGGTCAAACATTTCGAATTCATTAAGGCTTTAACTTTCATATTTTGACAAAGTCCGATATCTCGGGCTAGGGACTTCCGAATTCGATTCCGGGCATACGCCTAAGTCCCAAATCACGGTACAGACCCATCGGGACCGTCAAAATAAGAATTTGGGTCCGTTTACTTTAAATGTTGACCAAAGTCAACTCAAATAAAAATTTTAGGCAAAAATTCTTTTTTTTAGTTTTTAACATAACAGCTTTCTGGAAACATGCCCGGACTATGAACACAACTCAAGAAAGGATAAAATGAGGTGTTTAAAGCTTAAAAGTGCAGAATTAGGTTCTAACACATAAGATGACTGTCACGCCCCAAAACCGAGGAGCACAACCGGTGCTCAACCGTGTGAACCCGGTCGAGCAAGCCTATTAGATTTCCTTCAACCCAAACTCATTCATGAATAGAGAGAATATATATGTTTTCGTTAATCAACAAATAAAGTGATCATGTCTGCAATACCAATTTCTTACCATCAGTTACTTTATTTTAAAGTCTCAATTCCAAACACATTTTTCATAATCTGAAGTGGAAATAGTAATTCAAGCACAACACACGAGTTTGACTCCTCTAGCACTATTATACAACCCACACTATGTCTACGAAGCCTCTATAGAAAAAGATGAGTACAATGATAATGCCGGCAACAATGCCCCGGCTATACCTCAAACAGAATACACAAAGAACAAAAGATACATGACCCCAGGATGAAGTGGGCTCACCAAGTCAGCTGGGAAGAAGGTGTAATGCTATCACTGATCAATATCTCCTGCTGTGGAATCACCCGCATCCATTTAAAGATGTAGTGCCCCCGACAAAAGGGACGTTAGTACCGTCGAATAATACTAGTATGAAAACTAAACACCAATTTAAGAATTTAAAAATACAAGATGAATATGATGAACCAATGCGGCGATAGTATAATATAGATAATCGTTTAAACCAGAGCAAGCTTATTAAGAGCTATCAATAACATTTATAGGATTTAAGATGAGATCCTCTGTAACCATCTTCACACAAAGCGGCCCCGTCGCCTCACCCGATGTATGCAGATGGAGGTGTAAGTACAATACCACAACTCTACTCAAGCGACCCTGCCCCCTCACCCCAATGTATAACCACAGTACCAAGAACCTATACAAGCGGCTATGCCACCTCACCCCAATGTTTGCAGGTAGAAATGCATCAGTGATACCAATACCAACACAAAGCGGCTAAGCCGCCTCACCCCAATGTATGCGAGTGAAAATGCATCAACGATACCAATACCAACACAAAGCGGCTATACCGCCTCACCACAATGTATGCTGGTAAAAATTCATCAACGATACCAATACCAACACAAAGCGTTTATGCCGCCTCACCCCAATATATATATGTGGGTGGTGGTGCCACAACAATACCAAACTATACACAAAGCGGTCGTACCGCCTCACCCTAATGTATGCGGGTGGAGGTGCAGTCCCACCATACCATAATCCTTACACAAAGCGGTCATACCGCCTCACCCCAATATATGTGGGTGGAGGTGTATCAAAATCCCAATCTCTACATAACTTGGCATAATAACTTTCACATAAATCACGACTTGAAATTATAATATGTGGATACACAATCCATAGTTTGAAACACATCCTCAATTTATAATGCAATATTATATGAGCATTTGAAACACAAATTGAACATATATCTTTATCACAAAACTTATCGGAATACTCGATTTGTAATCAACATCTTGGAACTTACAAGGATAATGGGAATTCCAATTCTTAAAGAAGAGTTTAGCCAACATACCTCAATTGAGCTTCCTTAAACTTTAAAACATTCTGAAATTCTTAGCAACTTCAATCTATTTTAGAAATATAATAAATTGAACCAAAATTAGGAAGATGATTATGGTTCTAACTCATTTGAGCATTTTATCAAACACTAGGTGTGCATTAAGGTTTCAAGGCCCTTTTATGGAGGATTCCATCATCCCACAACCCAATCTTTACCATTCTTAGCTCAACAATCTTCCTACACCCTTTGATAACACATGCATGTAAAATAAACAATTCTCATGCTCAAAAATTATCTTGCTAATTACACATTTTCAGAAAATTTCTAAATTAGGGTTTAAGGTGTAGAATCTTACCTCTAGGATGAAGACCTAGTGAGCTTCCCTTCTTAATCTTCCAAAACTTGAGCAAGAATTGAAGAACAATTATTGAATAATCACCTTCTCACTCTAGGGCACTCTCTCTCACTCTAAAATGTCAGATTATAGTTCAAAAATGACCCAAATAGTGTATTTAACGAAGTAGGGTCGGGTTTTAAAAAACCAAAAAATGGAGCTCCGAAACGGTTCTGCAGTCGCATATGCGACCGTATAATGGATATGCGGACCACATAATGGTTGCATAATTGCTTACAAAAATGATCAAAAATCTGTTTGTGTATGCGGTCACTATGCGGTCCGCATAACAGTTATGCGGTCGCATAGTTGACCGCATAGCTACTTCCAGAATAGCCCTCTCCTGCTCACTTCTGCGGCCATTATGCGGCCTGCAGAGTGATTATGCGGTCGCATAATGGACCGTATAAATGTGCTTTTCCGCCAAAATTTTTCCTTTACTTTCCTGTGCATTGTTCAACCCAAAAATTTTGAGATAATCCTTAACACGTAAGCCTAGTCCGGAACCAAGAAATATTATTTTCTTTGCAAATTTTACCGGGCTTTACACTTAAGTATTTCGATATTTTTTGGGGTATTACAATGACCTTTCGGGTCATCACACTAGAGTTTGAAGCTCTCCATGCCAATCACAATTAGGACTTAGTTCCCCTGCCTACAGGGAAGAAGCCAATAGGTTGTCGATGGGTGTATAAGGTCAAACACAAAGTTGATGGTAGTGTTGAAAGATTTAAGGCCAGATTAGAAGTAGAGGGGTATACACAACAGGCTGGTGTTGATTACACTGAAACTTTTTCACCTGTTGTAAAAATGATAACCATTAGAGCACTCATAGCAACTGCAGTAAAGAAATATTGGGGTGTCTTCCAACTTGATGTTAACAATGCATTCCTTCATGGGGATTTACATGAGGAAGTGTATATGGACCTGCCTCCTGGACTGCTGGTTGATACACCTGGCCTAGTGTGCAAGTTGAATAAATCATTGTATGGCTTGAACCAAGCCAGTCGACAATGGTATGTTAAGTTGGTTGAGGCCTTATGTTCCAAGGGATATGCATATTCCCTCAATGATTATTCTTTGTTTTACAAGAAATATGACTCTTATGTTATCTATGTTGCTGTATATGTAGGTGATGTCATTTTCACAGGGAATAATTAAGAGGAAATCAACTCTTTGAAGGCCTTTCTACATTCCCAATTCAAAATCAAGGACCTGGGCAGACTACGTTACTTTATGGGCTTAGAAGTTCTCTACAAGTAAGATGATGTGATAATCTCTCAAAGAAAGTTTGCTCTTGACCTACTGAAGGAATATGAGTGCCTTCAGCTCACCATTGGATCCTACAGTTAAACTCCAAGCCAAGGAAGGTGTACCCTTAGCAGATCCCTCTCTCTACAGAACTTTGATAGGCAAATTGAACTTCCTCACAAATACAAGGCTGGACATTGCCTATGGTGTCCAGCACCTCAGTCAATTCATACAAGATCCCAGGGAACCTCATCTCAAGACTGCCTACCACTTACTTAGATACTTGAAAGCTGATCCTACTCTTGGGATTTTTATGTCTGCAAGCCCAGATTGCACAGTTAGAGGGTATTGTGACTCTGATTGGGTTGCCTGTCCAGATTCTAGGAAATCTGTTAGTGGGTATCTGGTGCTCCTTAGTGACAATTCCACTAGCTGGAAGTCCAAGAAGCAGGCCACCATATCTTTCTCTTCTGCTGAAGCAGAGTATAGAGCCCTCAGAAATGTAGTTGGTGAGCTTGTTTGGTTGTGCAGACTGTTTGATGAGCTAACAGTTCCATTTTCTAAACTTGTCACAGTATTTTGTGACAGTCAGTCTGCTCTACATATATCTCGAAATCCTGTTTTCCACGAGCGGACCAAACACAGTGAAGTAGACTGTCATTTTGTAAGAGATAAATTACAGAAATGACTGGTGTCTCTTAATCATGTTGGGACTGATAATCAGTTGGCTAATGTATTAACTAAAGCACTTACTGGCATCAAGCATGCAACAGTTATGAGCAAGTTGGCAGTGACATCTTCACCTCCAACTTAAGGGGAGGTATTGAGATAGTGTATTTTAGTAGTTAGTTAATTGTGTTAGCATGAAATTAGTCAACTAGTATTATATATATACACACACACACACACACACACACACACACATATTGTGTTAGAATGGCATTAGCCAACTAGTATTAGTCATAAATAGTTCACACGTGTATATATACTCAGTTGAGAGATTAATACAATTTAGTCGGTTTATTTCACATAACCGCCTCATTTCCATGTTCTTCTTCGAGAACCTACTAGGGTTCCACCATTGGAGCTCAAGCTTGAGCTCTGCTCCTTTGTTACTTCCATAGTTTTACAACATTCAAATTTACAGATGAATCTTATACAACATATGTCACGACCCGAAATTCTCACCTTCGGACCGTGATGGCGCCTAACATTTCACTTGCTAGGCAAGCCAACGTTAGAATAACATTATCCATTTTTAAAACAATTTTAAATTTATTAACAACAAGGAAGCAAATGCGGAAGAAATTTTAAAATAATCCATAATAACAACGGTGTCTAAATACCATCCCAGAATTGGTGCCACAAGTGCACGAGCTTCTAGAATAAATATAAATAAAGGTCTGAATAAAATAAAGTTGTCTGAAAATAAACACACAACTAAAGTACAATAGATGGGACTTCAGAACTGCGGACACCATGCAGTTATGCCTCAAGTCTCCACTGGTAGCTGAAATCCGAGCAAGTCTATGGTACGCCGCTGAGACCAACTCCAAAATCTGCACAAGAAGTGCAGAGTGCAGTATCAGTACAACCGACCCCATGTACTGTTAAGTGTTGAGCCTAACCTCGACGAAGTAGTGACGAGGCTAAGGCGGTTCACTTACATTAACCTGTACGCAATATTGATAATAACAACAAATAATATAAATAAATCAGGTAACTCATTTATAATAATTGAAACCAACCCAACAGTCATAAATCCATTATTATTTCAACCAATTCTGCTGCAGCGTGCAACTCGCTCTCACAATATATCCACATTCAGTTCTGTTGCGGCGTGCAACCCGCTCCTCCAACATATTCATTTTAATTAATCATGTTGCGACGTGCAACCCGATCCTCCAATATTAACTTTTTAACAAGTCTGTTGCGGCGTGCAACCCGATCCTCCAATATTGACTTTTAATAAGTCTGTTACGGCATGCAACCCGATCCTCCAATATAGACTTTTAATAAGTCTGTTGCGGCGTGCAACCCGATCCTCCAATATATTCATTATAATTAATCATGTTGCGGCGTGCAACCCGCTCCTCCAATATTTTCATTTACCAATTCTTATAGAAGAAATTTTCCCAATAAATATAACAATTAATATAAAATTACAAGACAACAAGCATACAATAATTATGGTTTAATTATGAAGCAAACAATGACAAATAGCAAATTATTATGGAAATCAGGGAGCAAATAGGCAGTTTAATATTTATTATGCTAAATGTCAAATAACAATTAAGGCACATAATTCAAATAGCATGTAACAATTAATGCAGGAATTCAAGAATTTATATTTGCAAAGAATAAGAGAGAAGCAATTATTATAATAATTAATTTATGATTAAAAACAATTTGTGATTTTTAAAGTAAGTAGGCAAACAATTAATTTGACGACGTATAGACACTCTTCACCTCGCCTATACGTCGTTTACATGCAATTCACATAATAAACAATTTAAGGGTTCTATTTCCTCAAGTCAAGGTTAACCCCGACACTTACCTCGCTTTGCAAACTCCAATCAATTATTCAACCACAACTTTTCCTTTTAAATTTGCATC
This sequence comes from Nicotiana tomentosiformis, assembly GCF_000390325.3. NCBI lineage: Eukaryota > Viridiplantae > Streptophyta > Magnoliopsida > Solanales > Solanaceae > Nicotiana > Nicotiana tomentosiformis. The sequence goes on along the minus strand of NC_090814.1, from coordinate 24,278,011 downwards.
TGAAAGCTTCAAATCTATTCAAAAATAATTCAATATATTCAATACTAATCATAGGAATTAATTCCATAAGAATTTATAAATTTTCCGGATAAAATTCAAAATTCATTAAAATATTCGGCAGTGGGACCCACGTCTCAAATTTCGGAAAAAATTACGAAATCCGAACACTCGTTCCGATACGAGTTCAACCATACCATATTTGTCCAATTCCGATATCAAATGGACCTTCAAATCTTAAATTTTTATTTTTGGAAGATTTTATAAAAATCTGATTTTTCTTTCATAAATTCACTGATTCATGATATAAATGAGTATAAAATCATGAAATATAATCAATATAGGATAAGGAACACTTATCCCAATGTTTTCCCGTAAAAATCGCCCAAAAATCGCCTAACCCGTGCTCAAAAATGGGAAAGAATTGAAAATGGGTCGAAACTCCATTTCCAGAACTTAAGTTTTGTTTCTGGGATTTTTACCCTTCGCGAACGCGGTCAGTGCCTCGCATTCGCGAAGCACAATTATGTGCGGTCAAATTTTACTCTTCGCGAACGCAAAGCTTGCCTGCTTGGCCTTCGCGAACGCGAGATGCCCTTCGCGAACGCGAATGCTAATTTTCCTGGCCAGTCTCTTTCCCTTCGTGAACGCGAGGCTTCTATCGCGAAGGCGAAGCTTTGAACCTCAAGCCTTCGCGAACGCGATCACTATGTCGCGAACGCGAAGCACAAAACGTGCCAGCCCAATTTGCTCTTCGCGAGAGTACCTTCGCGAACGCGAAGAAGAACACACCAGAAGCCTGAAGTCTACAGAAAACCAGATTTCCTAAGTCCGAAATCATCCCGTAGCCTATCCGAAACTCGCCCGAGCCCTCGGGGTTCCAAACCAAACATGCACACAAATTCTAAAACATCATACGAACTTGCCCGCGCGATTGAATCGCCAAAATAACACCTAGAACTACGAATCGGACACCAAATCAAAGGAAGTTTTCAAGAAAACTTTAAAACTTATATTTTTACAACCGGATGTTCGAATCACGTCAAATCAACTCCGATTCTCACCAAATTCGGCAGACAAGTCATAAATATTATAGTGGACCTATACCGGACTCCGGAACTAAAATACGGACCCGAGGTCAATAAATTCAACATCAGTAATTTCTTAGAAATCATTAAGCTTTCAAGCTTTTAATTTTTCATCAAAATTCCATAACTTGGGCTAGGGACCTCAGAATTCGATTTCGGGCATACGCCCAAGTCACAAATCACGATACATACCTACTAAAATTTTCAAAATACTGATCCGGGTTTGTTTGCTCAAAATGTTGACCAAAGTCAACTTAGTTGAGTTTTAAAGCTCTATTTCCCATTTTAATCCATTTTTCACATAAAAACTTTCCGAAAAATTGTACGGACTGCGCACGCAAGTCGAGAAATGATAAATGGTGCTTTTCGAGGTTTTAGAACACAAAATTACTTATTAAATTTAAAGATGATATTTTGGGTCATCACAACATATAGTTGTTTTGAGTGCGTTTAAGTGTGTGTTACGACTGATTTTGATTGGATTGTTTTTCGTCTGCCATTGATACAGCAAGTGGAGATTGCACAGAAAGTGAATCATTAGAGCTTCGTCAAAAGTAATACAGGTATTAACAGAAGAAATCGTAATTGAATGTACACATTCATTATATTTTAATTAATTATAAATACGAAAATCGGCATTGAATTATCTCCTTTTTCAATTCTGAATTCGAATACAATAATGACGAGCAGAACAATGTTAATTCGACATTCTAGGAAGTGGAACAATGAAAATTGTTATGCCAATTATACAATAGACGAGATCGTGATAAAAGAGCATGCTTCTCAGGGAGATTTAGGTGTTGCAATCTCGAAGGAACTTGATATAGATTTGAGTTTGAAGTCTATTAAAATTAAATATAAGGTAAAAGGTAGTTTTATGCCTATGGAAATACACAACAACATGATTGTCAGGGTATGTATAGAGTTGAAAAAAGAGAATGTAACCGTGATTTCTAATAGAAGGAAAAAAATATGAAATATAATTACAAGCTCGGACGAAGGATAAGAAAAAGGAGCATATATCTGCCCTTTTTTAAAAAAAAGATTTGATTGTTTTTCACTTACATATACATATGTCACTTTTAATTATTTATTTATTTATGTAGGCAGCTACACTTTTGTAAAACGCTAATTTTGATGTATGTATGTTGTACATGTATTGTGTATTAATTATTACAAAATCAAAGTTGATAAAATAATGACATTTCATATATCACAATCTTCTAAAGGGTTATTTTTTGTTTCTAAAAATATAATTATCTTGTAATATTAAAATTTAAGTAAGTCGATTATAAAAAAAACTAAAAATTATTCTAAAATGTAGTGGCTAAATTATGGTAGAAAAAAACAAAAAAACACAAAGGTGGCTTACAAATCGGCGTAGTTTAAATTGTTATTTGCTTTCTGACTGCTTCCATTCATACTTTTTCATTCAGTTAAAGAAACTATTTGCACCATTTTTAAGCCACTTTAAAGGGCTTGTTTGGAAAGCCACCATTTAATTGGATTTAAGTGTTTGCCCAAAAACTATTTACTTATTTGCTTATTGTTTTCTGAAAAGAGGAGTTTACTGGAACATTTTCACAAACTCATTGCAATAAAGTACTTGATTTGCCGTAAATTGTCCTTAATGGGTTAATTTTTCTAATCAGTCGCATAAGAATGAAAAATAAGGGACACAAATATTTGAATCAAGCTTTTTTATTCATAATAATACATGAAGGTCCACAACAATTAATAGTTGTTAGATAAACCTAAGAAGTGGTGTCGATATGGCAATAGCTCTTGCAGCTTCTCATACAACTTTCAACATCATGTTTACCTACAAAGTTGACATAATTGCAAACAAGTCATGAGTATCTCATATATATATATGTCCTTTATTTATGCAATGAATAAAATTATAAGTTTTTGAATAAAATTTGGATTATCACTTGATTTGTCTTTCATACATCTATTAAGAAAACTAAAAATTTCAATTAAGTATTCAAACAAAATTACAAGTTATTAGTATTTTCAATGAAATCTCGAAAAATCACACATATAACGAATAACTCTATAACTAAGGCCCAAAATTATAAAGGCCAAACCTTGAGATGCTACTCTGCATAAGCATATTTGGTTTGTTTCAATCATATTTTTTGCTGCAAAATAAATTAACAACAAAACATGAGTTGAGAACAGAATATAAAGCATGCATTAAGAGTAGCTTCCGTGAAAACTAAAAAGAGAAAGGGGGACGAGGGGAAGATCATAGAGGTTCGGATTTCCCCACATGTCCCTATAGTAAATAATTACCTTTGGTGTGGGTTATATGGCAATAGTTTTGACAATTTCTCAAACATTTCTCGACATCCGTTTCACCTGCAAAACTTTTAATACATTAACATATCTAGACATATGAACAGGTCAATCAAAGCTTCTTTTTACAATACAATATGAACAACATTATACTCATAGATGGATCTATACAAATTTAATTGAACCTATAACATAAATGTGAAAAACACTAAAAATAGTATAATTATTAAGCTTTTTCATTAAGTTTAAACTTTAAAATCATATATGTTGGTTGAACATGAACACTTATGCTATCCACAACAACTATAAAGGACAAACCTTGAGGCGATTTTCTACACAAACATACTTCGGTAACTTGATCAGCCATCAGTTGTCCTGCAAAAAGAATCATTGTAACCATCATGAAAGCAAATACCTTTCCAGTAATTTTTTCCATTCTTCAAAACTATTTGACTCACTGGAGAACTCTTTTCCTTGACAGCCTTTTAATGTATTCATTTAGACATAAATTATAAGAAGATTATTCTGAAAAGAAAAATCAAGTCAATACACTTGTTGTAGATTACTAAAATATGATCACTATTTAAGCATTTACTATAGGTTGTTTTCCTCATAAAGTCTTTTTTCTTTTTTGTCTTCTTGGTTGACCATTGATAAGCAACTTATTTATTTGGTGCATGTTCACTAACTTGCCAATTACTTCTCTTACTTGTTATGACAATAATCTATAACTTAACTACAATTTTGAAATAGTTACTAGTATCTTTAAGCATTCTATCCAAGGTGTTTCGCCAGTTACGAATACTAGTTAATTTAGCTATTACAAGATTATATATTGTAACCAAATACAAGATTTGGTGAATACTAACTGTAACAAAAAATTTTCGCGTCAAGAAAAATAAATAATCAAGACTAGAAAATTGCGTAACAAATGTAGTATTTGATTTCAATAAATATTAAGTGTTACAATCTCTATGGTATTCCTCTGATTCTTCAAGAATGTAAACTATCTTGATGAACTTGATTTTGATTTTGATTCAAGGGCTTGTAAAGTTTGGTCTTGAATCTCCTTCTTAAACTTGAATTTGGATTTGATCACGAACAAGTAATTTGATCTTGAACGCCTTGGTATTTGATTTGCCTTCGTTTTTGATCTTGAACTTGAACTTGTGGCTCGTGTGCTTGAACTTGTAGCTTGTAAAGAAATCTGCGGTGTTTGATCCACAAACTCTGTGCTTGCTTCTTGTTATCACTTCTAGTGTCTTCTAGCTTTATGAAGACCTCTATTTATAGTTGCAGGGAGTGGTGTGGCTCTGCGATTTGATTGGTCTGTTTGAACTGAACAATACTATCTAGACACTTAGCACGATTTAATTGGCTCATTTATTTGGCTTGGATTGCCACGTCACTTGACACGTCGCATGATTTTATTGGCTCGTTCTTTTGACTTGGATTGCCACATCACTTGACACGTAGCATGAGCCTGGGCTTTAAGATGACCTAATAGCCATTTGGACCTTGGGCTAGTAAAATGGGCTCATCTTTTGTAGTTCAGCTAAACGGACTAGCCCAATATATTTGGACTTAAATAATCAATCCGATTGTATTAACCACAATATTTATTGAGACTATTATATTAATTTTAATATAGTCCAAATTATTTTATGAATTTAAATTCGATAAAATTTAAATGCTTACACTAACATAAGTAGAAAAGAATTTTAATATTTGATTTTGCCGTTTTTGAATTTTACTTCGACGATTTACAAGGTTTGGTATATGAATACATAACTTTTTTCTTATTATATAATTTTACTTGCTTAAGTTAGAAATTTATGATACTATCATAGTGCTTTCGCATTAAAAGTAGCTATCTTTCAACTAATTTTCAAATACTGATTATTTTTTAAAAATCGGGCTGAAAAAAATTGCAAGATACTTTTTTTGGTGGTCATTAACTTTTGAACCCCACTTGCCCCGTGAGCAGAATTTCATGGTCAAAAGTTAAAAGTGTTGTCCATGGGACAAACGAAGGGGAATACTTATTAAATTCAAAGTTCAACTAATGGGGCACACGGGAACAAAAATTCAATACTTTGAAGGCTCGTTTGATACGAGGGATAAGGGATAATTAATCCGAGGATTAAATTTGAGATGAGTTTATCCCATGTTTGGTTGAGATAAAATAGTGGTATAAATAATTCCGGAATTAGTTGTCCTGGATTGTGGTATTTTTTTATCCCTATGGGAGGGTGAGATAACTAATCATATGATTACTAATCCCGAAATAATTAATCATGGAATAACTTGTTTTCCAACCAAACGACCGTGAGGGCTAAGTGGGGGGATTTGCATCTATACCCAGTTTTTGGGTCATATTTTTACCTATACCCGCTTTGCAAAAATAATTACAAGCGTACTCACTTTTCGGGTAACTTCAGGCATACGGGCCTGAAATAGCAAAAAATTATGTCTGAAGTTTGAACTTTAGAATGTTTTGCCTGAAGTGTAGCCTTATCAAAGTAAATTTTCAGATATTTTTGCCTGAAGTTTGGCCTGACTTGCAAAGGCAATCACGCAAACTTCAGTTCATAGTACAATGGAAAACTTCAGTTCAATAATTGCCGAACTTGAGCAATTTTGGCTGAAGTTTTTGTTTTGTAATTGCTGAACTTCAGCATTCTAGGAGCTGAAATTTGTTTAGTATCTGCTGAATTTCAGCATTTTGAGAGTTGAAATTTGTTTAGTATTTGCTGAACTTCAGTTCCTAGAGGATGACTTCAGTTCAATAATTGCTGAACTTCAGCAATTTTGGCTGAAGTTTTTGTTTTGTAATTGCTGAACTTCAGCATTCTAGGAGCTAAAGTTTGTTTAGTATCTGCTGAACTTCAGCATTTTAGGAGCTGAAATTTGTTTAGTATTTGTTGAATTTCAGCTCTTAGAGGATGCACTTCAGTTCAATAATTGTTGAACTTCAACAATTTTGGCTGAAATTTTTGTTTTGTAATTGTTGAACTTCAGCATTCTAGGAGCTGAAGTTTGTTTAGTATCTGCTGAACTTCAGCATTTTAGGAGCTGGAGTTTGTTTAGTATTTGTTCAACTTCAGCTCCTATAGGATGCACTTCAGTGCTTGGGTCCTTTTGGGTAATATTCCAAGCAGTCAACTTGAACTTCCCGTCGTCCATCCTCATACCAGGAAGGAAGGTATCAATGGATTCATCAAAACTTTGCCATAGTGGCTTACCTGACAAATCATCAATTAAACCAAGTTTCCTGAATCCAAGAGCTTCGCTTTATGTGAAGAACAATAAATATCATCTAGAGGAAAGAATAATGTCACCCGAAGAAGAAGGAGGAGGAGGAGGAGGAGGAGGAGGAGAAAGAGGCATGAAGTTATTTAAAAAGTGGGTATAGGTTAAATGGGGGCGACCAAATAGGGCGCCCCGTGCAATTTTTACGCTAAGTGTGTATAATGAAAGGAGTATTATCACTTTTAACCCATGCTACAAACTATTTACATTTGGTAGCTAAAAAAATATATAAAATTTATATAATTTTTATATATAACATACAGAATATATATATATATTTTGCTATTATTTTGAAAGCGGCTATACATTATTATTTACATACTTCATCCTACGATTTTTATGCTAAGAAATTACTATTGGGCAATGAGAATGCAGATAGATGGGCTTCATCAGTAGAACAAGCCCATACTAATATAGTAAACCCAATTCAATTGTTAGTAATAATTGAATTAGCCCATAGGGTCCCGTTCCGACCACGTCCTCCTAATAATGAATAGCTGACAATTATCTAACGCGCTTTTATAGAATAAAATTAAAAACCGTAAACCAAACACAACATGCCCACTCGTCAGAAGCAGACTTCAAATAAATATAAATAAAAAGAAAAAGCCAAAAAAAGAAAAAGCAAAAAAGAAGAAGAAAACACCATCACTACACATCACACTTTTCTCACATAAGGGCCTCTGCTTTTTCTTCTTCATCTTTGATGAGCTCTTTGATTTTGACTTAGCTTCACTCTTCTCAGATCAGGTTTATTTTCTATTTTAAACTCTTGATCTATCCATTTTATACCTCAACTTCACTTCCTTTTTTTTTTTTTTTTTGGAAAAAAAATTATTTAGGGTTTTTGTTTTATGTATGTATGAATCGAAAGTAGGATTTGACGAATGATGTTTTATCTATATTTTGAAGTGATTATGCATCTAAGTTGTAACAAAGTGGCTTCAATTTTTGAGTGAAGTTGAAGTTATGATGTTCGATCTAGCTGAAAGTTAAGCTTTTTCACCTGAATCGAACTGTATGTTTGCTGCTATGTAGATCCAGTTGCCCCAATTTGGCTGGTTAATTTATTTAATTTTTTTGGAAAAAGGTTTTAAGCTAATAGCTTTGGAACGATCAATTTCCTCTTTCATTTTCTGGGTCATAAATAAAAATTGAATTTTTTATTTATGATATGAGTTTTTATCTTGTTTCATTTTACGTATCAATTTCCTGGGTACTATCAATTTTTTTAAAAAAAATTTTGAAGTAACTAAATTTTTGGTCATAAACAAAAATTTAACCTTTTGCTTTACTATGAGTTTTTACTTGCTTCATTTTACCTTCTAGTCCCTTTGTCCCAAAACGGTGATTAGGAGTACAAGGGTCAAAGCATTCAATCTTTGGTAAAAGTTTGAACAACAATTCTTTAAATCACGAAGTCGTGAATATTTTTTAAAGAAATGTTTGAAATTATTATAGTCTGATCAAGAATTATGCGACCTCAAATAGGAAGTGTATAATATGTAAAATGGGTCCCCTAAGAGGAGTGCTTCTTTTAAAGGTTAATTGGGATTATGCTAGTTGTTTTTGGTCGCAATCGTAGAGCTTTGTCTATTGTAGTTGGGAAAAGGAGAGGAAACGGTCTATTATAGTTTTTACTTTTAATTTCATTTCCATGTTTTGAGCTCTTTTCGTTGAAAAATGGAAAATGGAAAGGGGGTGGAGGAGCAGAGGATTGAAAAAGAAACGTTGTTGTGCTGGTAATTGAGTTCCTTTGTGTTGGCATTTACTTGCTTATTTTTGAACTTGAAAAGTATGATTACTCAAATTTCACCCTACTTTACTGTGGTTTGAAACCTCAAAATATGACTCTCAACGAACAAGGTTTATGCTTTTGTGCATGTCGATTTTATATGAAAATGTTCTATACTTTGTATTTGTAAAGTTTATACTATCCACAGATTCCATCTCTTCTTGACAGCTTGAGTGTGCTTAAAGCTGCTTTAATCAATTAAATTTATTTCCATTGACGTTCAGTTCATTTTACCAGCATGTTATGGTTGATGAAAAGCAAGATTGAGTAAAACCTACAGACTGAAAGTTATAGATTACGTAGAACGAAAGCACATTCCTTTCTTCTTTTAACTTCTGCTTAAATTGTGTTAATGTGTTGTACTGTCTCTTCATACAAGACGAATTTGCTGTGCTTAAGGCCCTTGCTTGATGACCTATTCTACTGTTTGATTTTCAGATTCTGACCTTAGTTGTTTAACTTGTAATGTTCTATGATTGTGTATGCAGGATAGTCTGTCGTGCCGTGTTAGCTGTACTGATATTCTTGTAGTTGTAGCTTTGGAGTCAACCATGTGATGAAGATTGTACCCAGGCCTTCTTAATATGTAAGTTCTATGTTTTAGAATTGGTGTTTCATTTTTATTTAAAAAAAGGAATTTCTGTTTCCTTTTCTATATGTAGTTAATCGACGTTTTATCAAATGATGTTGTAAAGAAAGAGAGAAATGGGATCCTTGCTCTGGCTTCTTTGAACAATTTGCAGTCACAATCTGAAGCTAGAACTATCTTTTAGAGGAACTAGTTTCTTGCATTTTAATGACTTGCGACTTGGCTTTAACAAACCATGCGCATAATTTTTTCTCTTATATTTTTAAAGAAGCAACTGCTCCTTGAATGGTTGGGTTACTAAAATAGTTCTGCTAAGAATCATTTACAAGTGATCAGCACTTGCATATGAGTTTGTGCCTACATTTGTGAGGCTCGGTGTATTGCTTGTACTTCCCTTTGCTCACTGCTCTCATGCATAAGAACTCTACCCAAAGCTTTCTGGATGACATAACTTCCTTTTACAAAAAAAATCAGGAGTGCCTCCACTAGAAATATTCTGGAGAAATGTGGAAGTGGGTAGAGCTTGTCTCGTTATAGATGATGTAAGAACTACAAATGTGGTAGGAATTTCTATTCTAACAGAAAAAACTGTATGCATTAGACATAGCACAAGTGATGAGTAAAACTTGTATAAGTTTGTTTTGTATTTATAAAACTTGCCTTCTCTGTTTCCAATCTCAGAGGTTTATAAGACAGATCAAGACTATAATCGAATAAGAAAATGTAACTATGCCTTCTGGTTGCTATGTCATTCTTGTTCTGCGAAGAGGCTTCACATTGATTTCATCATCAGGCTCTTTAGAATGCTTAGTCTGATTATACTTCGTTTTCCTTCAAATTGCAGACCTGCTTATTCAAAACATCGCCAGATTCAACTCTTTTTGCTACAAACATGTCTGCGTTACCGAAAAGTGATTCTATCCAAATTAGAGAGGTATGGAGCGATAATCTTGAGGAGGAATTTGCTTTGATCCGTGAAATTGTGGATGCCTATCCTTACATTGCCATGGACACTGAGTTCCCTGGGGTGGTGCTTCGCCCTGTTGGCAATTTCAAGCATATCAATGAGTATAACTATCAGACCTTGAAGGATAATGTTGATATGTTGAAGTTGATTCAGTTGGGTCTCACATTTTCCGACGAAAATGGAAACTTACCTATTTGTGGGAGCGAGCGTTATTGCATTTGGCAATTCAACTTCCGTGAATTTGACACAAGTGCAGATATATTTGCAAATGATTCAATTGAATTGCTGATGCAATCTGGGATTGATTTCAAGAAGAACAATGAAATGGGAATTGATGCAAAACGGTTTGGTGAGCTCTTGATGTCTTCTGGAATTGTTTTGAATGATGGGGTCCATTGGGTGACATTTCACAGTGGGTATGATTTTGGATACTTGCTCAAGCTATTAACATGTAGGACTTTGCCGGAAACACAAGCAGGGTTCTTTGATTTGCTTAACGTGTACTTTCCACTGGTTTATGATATCAAACACCTGATGAAGTTCTGTAATAGCCTTCATGGTGGCTTGAACAAGCTGGCGGAACTGTTGGAACTCGAGAGAATCGGTATTTGTCATCAGGCAGGGTCAGATAGCTTACTAACCTCGTGTGCCTTCAAGAAGTTAAAAGATAACTTCTTTAATGGCGCTACTGAGAAGTATGCTGGGGTCCTGTATGGTCTCGGTGTTGAGTATGGATCTGATAATAAATAGACTGACTTTGTGTACTTACTGGAAAATAAAATAGAGAAGGGGTTCAGTGTATGTCGAGCTGGGTAGGTTATGTATCATGTGTCTGTAAGAAATTAATTGTGATAAAGTATTTGTAAGACAGTTTGGACTTTCACTGAGGGTACTCAGTTTCTAATCCATTGTTTATTCAGCTTTGAGCATTTAAGCTAAACAAAGGTTTCTGTTTCGTTCTTTGGCCATTTCCAATTGTGTTGCAGCTTTATCTAAAGGATGCAGAAAAGAAAAGGATTCCCTCGACAAGAAGAAGGGATATAACAATTAGAATTTAGTTGCCAATTTGCCTATACCTTTATCTCTTTCGTGACAATTAGAATTTAGTTGCCCTTGCTTCATGCTTTTTTATACCAAGGGAAGCTGCTGACGCCTTGTTGGGGAATTGGGTGCGCGTACGGAGGAGATAAATGAATAATAACCTCAAGCATTAAAATTGGCAATTTACTTAAAATAAATTACCTTATAAGTACTTGAATAATCTTAAAAGAAAACCTCATGATGTGTCGAGATATTGACTTACTACATGTTCACTAGCTAAATAAAATCTTTATTTATTTATCATTACCTGTGCATAATGCTAGAGAACTTTTTCAAGTCCAGTTCATGTATATGTATCTCTTCCTAAATGACACGATATGGCTTCAGTTCCAGTTTATATAGTTTATCAGGGGCCAATTTTCTTTTATAATGGTAGTCTTCGGGTCAACTTGCGTGCATCTTAATTATTCTACTGAATATCCGTGCTATCTACCAACAACACGTGTATCGAGTAACTCTGTCCATCAACACATGTATTCATCAGATATATCGAGTAACTCTATCCACAAGCATATGTATCTACTGTTTTTTGTTTTTTTTTGTATTACACATTTATTTGCCTTTTCAATATACCTGGGCGTTTCAGGTATGCTCAATGTTCATCGGGGCAGGAAAAAAATATACTAACTTTAGGGATACTCCCTACAGCTTTTTCACAAATAGGTAGACGGTTTTTGACATCATTTATAGTATTAGGTTTATTTCCAAAGTCAAATCATGAAGTTGTATGTATGTGTTGACATTGCTATATTACATAAATTACAAGGATAAGATGATAATTGGAAATTACAAGGATAGGATGATAATTGTAATGGTACAACTCAAAAGTAGGAAATACCAGGAGTAACTCTCTGAACAAAATTTCCTGGAATTTTCTGACCTATAATTACTCAAAACTGTATCTACGAGAAGCCTGACAAGAGCCAATAATCCAAAAAATGAACATATAAGAAAAATAACAATTCCTTTGTTCTCCATGTGTACCTGATTCCTCTGAACCTTTTCCACCTCCTTCCTGCATTTTGATGCAAATGTTAGAATAGCAACACAAGGCAGAAATAATGAGGACCCCTACAAAATATCGAGCAAAAGTAAAACAAATTTGCTTTACTTATGAATCATTATTATGAGAAATTGGCCAGCAGTTCAAAATATTTACTTCTAGCCATCTATAATTCGGTGTTAAACATGAAATCCAGGGGAAATTATACTGTGTCATTCGGCAAAACAAGGAAAGTAATGCAAGCAAATTCACACCGTTACGTTACGTCTGGGGACAAAAAGGAAAAACAAATAGACATCAACGTTACTATGCTAAAATTGTAACAATACATTATTGATGCTTCCTCGCAACATTGATGCTGTATGCATATATGGATTAGTTCATTTCAAATCCTCTAGTTAATGCATGAACTAATATTTCCGTGTTCAAAATTTCAAATACATAATTTCCAGATCAATTCAATGTAGATGGGAGCTTAGGTATCTTATAGTACAATGCTTCCTTTTCAAACTCCTCTTCTTGTGGTGAGGCATAAGTATCAAGTGGCGGGGAAAGTTCTTTTGAAAACTACATTTACCGGACATAAAACATGATTTCTGCACTAACTTTCGTTCGTTCAAATGGTTTCCTACTTCATTATTGTAGAGCAAAGCTCTACTTCACAAAAATGAAATTCCAGTATTTGTTGCTTCTCTATTATAAGAGGGATGATTCCTAGGTCATGTCACTATAATCTGCCTACTATCCTACAATTCAAACTAAAACATTTCCTGAAAGATAACATAAGACGTCATATCTTAAAGGAAGAGAAAGAACAGGATCAGGTCAAATAGAGACCTTATAAGTTATAACATGGCCTATTTAGAACACACTGATTCCATTATTAGGAGAAAAATATACCTGAGAATAGCATTTCCTCTGATAATATCTTCCAGCTGCGTGGAAACAAGGGATTTCCATGATACTAGGTCCGCAACTTCTTTACCCTGAGAGAAGCATTATGATTGAATATTTTGATCAGTAACATTGGCATAAAATTATCAAAAGCTTGTGCCATAGACAAGAATCTAGAGAAAAAAGAGAGCAAAGCTAAGAGGAAGAAATTCACATACTAAGGAATCCTTGCTTTCAGATAAACCCCTTATGTCTGATCTGATATTTTGAAGAAGTGCATCTTTTTCTCCCATTTCAGAATCGAAGTCTTTGAAAATCTTGCCATATCTAGAATTTAACTCTTCCAGATATCGTTCCAAAACTGACAGATTGATATCCAGAGACCGTACTTTTTTCATCAGTATCTTCAGACTGTCGCCGGGCATCCTATTTACCTGTTGATGACGGACTTCTTCCACTTGGTCAGGCACATCAGTTGTCATTACACCCCTTTTAACATCAGATTTTCCAACAGCTAGATCCTTTTCTATTTCATCATCAATATCTTGAACGAATTCACCTTGATTAGAAACATGTTGAGTGGGCACAGATTTCTCGTCACTATTAGTTCGTTCGGGTACAAACAACTTATCTTGATCAAAGATAAGATCCTCAAGCATCTTTTCAACAGCATCAACTCCGTACACCTCCAAAATGCTCAGTGTACAGTAGAACTCTGAACCATAATGGCTTAGAAGATTCAATTTAAGATATCTTACCCATTTTGGCTCTGGAAGAAGAAACCTTTGAGCATGCCTTATATTTCCAGCGGTAAAATTTCCAACTTTGATCCATGTGTCTGTTGGATAAATGGGACTGCCAAGGAGCTCAAAACCTTTTAGGTTAGACGAGTGATGTTCAAAATTTGCAACCTCGACTGTATCCACGAGGGTTTCTTCTGACAGTTCGATGACGACAAACTTCTCCTCAGCTGAGCAAGGATTACGAAGGTACTTGTCCTTATCTCTGCTCAAGATGTTGGAAGCACCTTTTGCTTCCTTGTTGTAAGCCAGGACTTTGGCTCCTTTTGAAGCAGAAGCATAATTATACTCTGATCCTCCAGGCTCTAACCTATGTATTATCCCTCCCGCCTGGCCACTTTTGCCCTGATTTTTTGCGTTAAATGCCTTGTTTTTGAATTCATCAAGACCTGGAGGCACGGCACGAGCAAATCTGTCGGATTTTGAAGCATCCTTTTCTGAACTTGGAGTTGACTCTGGTTTTCCCTCACTAGCCTGCTGTTGATTCGCAGGAACGGGGTTGCTGTTTTGCACAACATCCGGTGTTTCTCCGTTAACTTGATTTTTCCCTGCCTCTGTACATAAAATCTTTGCTGAGTCTTCAGAACTGATTTCCTGTGATGAAGTTTCAGTCTCGGGCAAAGCAGCACAAGTGCCGCTACCATATTGAGGTTTATCTTCATCCCATGATCCTACAGGTACTGGAAAATCTCCAGCTCCATCTAAATCAAACAAATATAACATGTTAAAGGCAAACAATATAGCTTTTACTTTCGAGAAATAGTAATGTCATGTAATGAAAAACAAATTTCAACTTCTAAATTAACTAAACAAAGATGCTAATAAATTAGTCGATTATGCACATATTTGCACAATTTGTATGCATCTTAATCACCCCTTTCCAACAAAGTGGAACCTGCGGACTTAATATCAAACTTAAAAGCAGTTGATGGAACTAACCTTCATTAACATCACCATGACCGATCCACAAGTTCAAAAGGAAAACAAGTGCCCACAGAACAGCAACTGCAGAAAGAGAAACTTTATAAACACGGTTCCTCCCGCAAGTTGTCTTCTCCAAAGCTCTTCTTCTTTGCAGAAGAGCCCTACGTGATCTCTGCATTGCACATCAATCTGATCTGCTATGACTCAATGATTAACAATCGCAAGACAAGCTAGTGAAAAAGGCCTATACCAGAAGAAATAAGACTTTTATACTTATCATCTTTCAAAATGCTGAATTCAGTCACAAGAGAAAATCATAACGATCTCGAGGTAACTCAATGATACATAATTTGACTCAGATTAGGTGCCAAAAAAATTGGGCAAAGATTAGCATTGCAAATTGATCATACCAATCAACTAGTCCAGTCATGTGCTCATAAACTATCAATTTCTAAGAAGTCAAGCATATAGAGTGCATAACAATTAACAAGTGGAAAAATAAAGCAAGAACATGACTCAACACTATACCAAATAAAGCATTTGATGGTCCTTTACTCTTCATCAATCTCACCACAGCTACTAATAACAAAAAAAAAGGGAAATGAAAAGTTTTGCTTCCGGCTAAAGCTTTTACATATATATGCATATTATTGGAATTGAAGCCAATTCTAAATATATACAAGACGAATAAGAATACGGAATTTACTACTCATCTGATATTCCAAATAAAACCAAAACGTACCCAAAAAATGGAAATTTCCCCTTAACACGTATTTGAAGAAGAAAATTAAGGAAAGATCCAAATTTGCTCAGTGACCAGATCATCAGACAGAAATCCCAGAATAGAAAAAAAAAAGATCAAAGAAATTACCAGATAGGAAAGACTCAAATTGTTGAACAGTATATTCAAATTAAACTATGAAAATGGCACATAATTCAGTACAAAGAAAACAAGAAAGCAAGATAAATAAGGCAACAAGTAAACAGGATCACCTGATATCAACTGAAGGATCTTCAAAATCCAAGAAAAAAAGATCCTCAAAATTGCTGAATTCCAATCAAAAAGATCAAAACGGATCTTTTTTTTTTCCTGCTTTTGTCTTTGCCGTTTCAACTCTTGTTTTCGTTTTTATATATTCAGTCTCAGATAATTCCAATCTAACGGCTTTCTCTTACAATCCACTATTCCTTTTTTTGAAAAAGTCTCTCCTCTCTCTCTCTCAAGACTAGGAATTTGAAGAAGAAAAGATGATTTATTTTATACTATCAAAACTATATGACTATTGATAATTTTTCTTTTACCATCACTGTGAATAAATATTTACATATCCACCCTGAATTTTCTGGGTTCTTTTACTACTGTACATATACAGATTGAAGGAGGAAACGATTGCAATTGCAAATGAAAAGGAGTGAGTGGAGAAAGTTTAGGGTAACAGGATGTGTAAATTTTGACAATAACCGTCCAATGATTGAAGATTTAAAAGAGTAAGTGACGTGTAAATGCCAGCTTGGACCGTAGAAAAAGGGCCAGTTGTAGATCTGATGAGCTGGAATCAGCCAGGAAAAACGTAATCGGCGCACAAAACGAGTTTTCCATTCAGAGTACACTACGTGGGACGTGGCCTCCCCCTTTCTGCTGTCTGCCCACTGCCACTGCTCACTTTCCGTAAATCACCAGATACGACTATTAATTTATCGGAAAAGGGCCAAAAATGGTCATTTCGAATTTGAAATGACTTAAAAATATCTTTCGTTAATTTTTTGGTCCGTAATTATTTATAATATTTATTTTTTGATTTAAACTTATCCCTATATCTAATAGAAGGGGCCAACAATACCCCTAACGTATTGAAAATGGCTCAGACATACCCTCGTTAACCTTTTGGTCCGCAAATGCCCCCAACGTTTGTTTTTTGGCTCAAACTTACCCCTATATCTAACAGAACTAACCTGATCAATTTTTTAACTTTAACTTCGCCATGTGATATTTTCTTAATCCGCCACGTGTATTATTTGTATTAAATAAACCCAACTGTATCTTTTAAAATACCCAACGACCCTGACTCGCTCCTATATATTTAGACGGTCTGCTAAAAATAATTACATTTGCTAGTTAAATATATATAAAAAATATACATTGATTATATATAAAAATATGTATATTATACATTAATATTTTAATATATATTTTACATGATATTATTTTTAGGAGAAATTATACGGTGTAGTTTTCCCTTCAAATTTTGCAAATCTTAACAAGTTTAACAAATATAAATTTTAATTTGCAAACATAAAAATGATAATGTTCTATTTATATGATTCTAAAGGAGAAGCAAAGAAACATATGGAAAGAAATTATTTAAAGCCTTTAATTATATACATATCCAGCTGCTTAGCATATTAATGGACTTCACATGATCTTTTCAATGGGAACTAATAGTGTTTTAATATATAACGATAGAGCTAAAATATTAGGAAAAACTGTCGTTCCATTGTCTGATTTGCTTAATAAATTGAGTAATAGATCATAATTAATAGGAAAAACTACACCGTATAATTTCTCCTAAAAATAATATCATTTAAAATATATATTAAAATATTAATATATAATATAAATATTTTTATATATAATAAATGTATATTTTTTATATATATTTAACTAGCGAATGTAATTATTTTTAGCCGACCGTCCAAATATATAAGAGCGGGTCAAGGTCGTCGGATATTTTAAAAGATACATGTAGGTTTTATTTAATACAAATAATACATGTGGCGGATTAAGAAAATACCAAATGACGAAGTTAAAGTCAAAAAATTGGCCAGGTTAGTTCTGCTAGATATATGGGTAAATTTGAGTCCAAAAATAAACGTTAGGGGCATTGCGGACTAAAAGGTTAATGAAGGGTATTTTTGAACCATTTTCAATACGTTAGGGGTATTGTTGACCCTTCTGTTAGATATAGAGGTAAGTTTGAGCCCAAAAACAAACATTAGGGGCATTTGCGGACCAAAAAGTTAACGAAGGATATTTTTGAACCATTTTCAATACGTTAGGGGTATTTTTGGCCCTTTTCCGTTAATTTATTGATTTTCATATACGAAAGTTTTTGACTAGACATAAATTTTAAAAAGAGTATTAACCTTTTTTTTTTTTTTTTTGATATTTAAGTTAAATATATGCAAAATTTCAAAATTATTCTTTTAAAGGAGCGATAGCGAGAGTTTTATATGTTTACTATTTTCCATCTCCCAATAGAAGAATGTAGTTTTAATTCAAGTTCGTGCGAAACGAATATTATGTCATCATAAGATTTTTTTTTTTTTTTTTGTGACAGATTAATAATGAAATTGTATCACTTGAGTTAAGACAAAGGAAAACTACAAGCTATATTCATTTATAAGTAACTCATTACAAAAATTGGCCAATTCATAATATATTATTAATATTAGCCAAATATTACTAATATTAGCCAATTAGCCATTTGTAGCAAAAAAATATCAAATTTTTACTTTCTTTTGAGTGAGTGTTATTAGAATAGATTGAGTACATCTTAAGAAGATTGAATATCAGTTTTGGGATGATTTGGTAAAGTTTTGAGGTAGTTTGAATTGAAAATTCGAAGTAAAAACTGAACATGAAAAAAACTGATATGTGTATCACACTATGTATCAATTGTATATCACATATGTAATCATATTTGTATCAATTGTGTATCACATGTATATCCATGTATACCTGTTGCGTGATACATGTTTAATACATGTGTCACAGAAGAATTTTTTGAACTCGATTTAATTACGAATTTTGATATAAAACCAATCCAAATCACCTCCAATCTTCCTCAAATTTTGTATATTGACTTATCTATATGTTTTCAATGAATTTCAACTATACCCATTGAAAAAGTTCCTTTTTTTGCTTAGTTTTTTGGAATATTATATTTTTTTTTTGTATTTCATCACTTTATTTGCTACCTTATTCATAAAATTTCCTTTCCGTCTTGCACCTAATGTTGTTGATTATTCTTAAAAATATGTAAGGTGATTTTTGCATGTGGTTCTTTGAGAGAAAGAACCTTATTTATTTAGTTTTTTAATTTTTATATGTGTTTGGTTAGTTTTTTTAAGTGTATGACTAATGGCTAGAGGTTGGTAAGTTAAGACTTATTTGGAACATTTTTGTAAGGTTCCTTGAGACAAATGAATACTATTTTCTAAATCTGCTTAGTCACGATTCATCATTCATAATCGGCTGAGCATAAATACTATTTCAATATTAGCCAATAATCATAATCATTTGAATTTCAATATTTGCATTTTAAATAATATCAAAATATTAGTTTAAAGTTATAGTTTAAGTAAATATATATTTCCACTCAAAAAATGTTAAATTCAAGTATTCTGTTTACAGTACAAAGATTGTTAGAGCTTAGTAAAGGGTAAACTTTGGTTGAGGATCTCTGACACTGAAAGTCAAACTATGAGGGTAAGTACCCTTTGGATTGTCGGGATGTTATTGGTGTTCAAATGTTATTACTCCATGAGAAATGATAATTTTCCTATTGCCACGTGTCATTCAAGGATTGGTCATAGCCTGTCATTACGTGTCATCAAATCTCCGTTGTCTTTCCGTTGTTCACGTTCCTACTACAATAGAGAAGCATATTGAGTTTTTTGCCGTACCTTATATTTGAGGGTAAGTCTATTTTGATCCATTAAATGTAGTCATGAGTATTTTTAGTCCTTTGAGTATAATAAAGTGGAGCACATTTAGTCTTACTTACATAATGTGTTCAAAAACTAACGGTGTTACCCAACTCTGATTCATGAAGTGAATTTTTTGCTCCGGAACAAAACGTTTACTCTCCTTTTATTGGATAATGCAAATTATCATTTTAATTTCTTATTTTTAAATAATATCTTCTAAAATTTTGACCTTGAAAATATTCCTTTTTGTGCCAGTTTTCAATGAGAAAATGACAATATATAGCCGCTATAAAAATAATAGTCGAAAAATGTATAAAATTATATATATATATATATATATATACACACACACACACACACACACACACACACACAAAAATTATACAAATTTTATATACTTTTTACGCTACCAAATACAAATAGTTTATGGCACGGGTTAAAAGTGATAATACAACCTGGTTATTCGTTTGCTTCAATAATATGCCTAGAAGTGATCCTGTCAACTCTAGCTTTTTCAAATTTTAACTTTTCTTTTTGGAAAAATCAACCGAAATTTTTAAATGTATATATATACAAAAAAAAATACAAATTATATATATATTTTTCTGCTATTATTTTTACAGAGGCTATACAATGTCATTTTCTCATTAAAAACTGGCACAAAATGGGATATTTTCAAGGTCAAAATTTTAGAAGATATTATCTAAAAATGAGAAATTAAAGTGATAATTTGCGTTATCCAATAAATGGAGGAAACATTTTGATTCAGAGCAGAAGATTTGCTTCATGAATCAGAGTTGGGTAACACCGTTAGTTTTTGAACATATTGTGTCAGTGAGACTAAATGTGCTCCACTTTAGCATACTTAAGGGACTAAATATGCCCAGAGTTATATTTGAGAGACCAAAATAGACCTACCCTCAAAGATAAGAGACAATATTGATAAAAAAACTCGAAGCATATTTATGATCGTATGTTTTCCACCACAAAGAAGTTTATTAATTTGTACTTCAAATACTCAAGTTTTCAGTTTCAACTCCAATATTGTTCAAATGCCTTTATATTACATTCTAACACGTAGTTGTATCAGTTCTATTTACCTTTTGACACACTTTTTCAAGGGTAAGTTAAGGCAATGAGCATTTGCAAATTAAAACTGATAAATAAGGTTGAATCTGTCGAAAAAATTATTTTTGATGTGAATTGGTATCTCTAAAAACACGGTCAAAATAATGTCACCAAATATTAAATAGTCGCTTCACATTGTTAAACAATCATTGAAAATAAATGTTGTGCTAGAATTTTCTTTCTTAGAAAGTTGTTGTATAGCAAATGGAAGTGCTTTTTACAACGTAGGCATAATTTGCAAAGGAAAAAAATCAGTTACATTCGTAGGCATAATTTACGCCACGTGCTCACAGCACGAGAGGAATTGCGCCAAGAGCAATATTGCAATAAGCAACTTTGTCAACGTAGTGTTTGGATTGTTTTTTAAGTTCGTAAGATAAGTTTTTAAGTTCTTTTTAACTTTTTCAGTGTTTGACAAAGTTAAAAAATACTTAAAATAAATTAAAATCGCTTAAAACAAACAAAAAATAATAAGCCGAACAACCCAACTTATTACTTTTTAGCTTAAAAGCTATTTATGCTGAAAAGTCAATTTTTTCAAGTCAATCCAAACGGACTCGTAATCTTCGCTATTCTAAACCCAGTCATGAGTCAAGAGCTTGTCTACGAATATCCGAATCTCAAATTAGTGAAGATGAGTGAATAGTGATTGTGTTATTAAAAAATGAGAGTTGTTGGAAGTTGGAACATAGACTAGCATGGAATTTTTTTAAATATTGATGGCCATGCTACTTCAGCTAAATTGACATTGAATAGCACACCAAATCATATCATGTAATATATTACCACTATTACCAATATAATTTCATGAATTTGGATATTTTCCTTTGAATATTCATGTCAACTGGGGGGGTTGGGGGGAGGGGGGTTGAATTGAATTTTGTGAAGAGAAAATGAATTGTGGGAGTGTGTGGCTTGAACTATTGCTTGGTTTGTGTAGATATGTGTCTGCCACATGAAAATTTATAATTAAATCCAATTACAGAATCAAGATCTGAGCCAAATTAAGCAAGGGCGACCAGATTGTGCCAACACTTGTTTACTAGCTAAAGAAAAAAAATTCATTTAGGGCTCCATCGATGCTAAGAGAAAACTACATCTTCTATACTTAAAAACGATCTTTCCTCAAACTGCTCTGGTGGGTAAATAATAGTAAAATCGTATACGAAGGCTCTCAAAATATTTCAAGCATTCCTTAAATAGATAATAGTAAGGATTAACGGATAAGCAGAGTTAAAGCTTATTACCAAAATGAGAGAGGTTATATAGATATTTGGCCAAGCTTAAGAGGATACATTCAAACTTTTAGCATGTAAAGAAAAAAAAGGAACCGAATGCTAGCGTGAATGGAATCATTTTTTTCTAAGAAAATAGATTAGGGAATGGATACGTAAAGAAATTGTAACGATCCAGACAGTTTTTAGTTCTATAATCCCATTCCTTTATTTGATGATTCCCATCGGTTATTTTGTTAATTTATGACTTGTGCGTATGAATGATTTAATTTTCGAAGGGTTTGGGAGTGGTTTGAAATACTTAGTTCCTAGCTAGAGGTTTAAGATTGAAGAGTTGACCAAAGTCAGCATTATGATCAAACGACTCCGGATTGGTGATTTTAAGATTCCATTAAGTTCATATGATAATTTTGAACTTGTACATATGCTCGGTTCGGGTCTCAGGTGGCCCGAAGTCGATTCGACACTTCTAGTCGAAAGTTGAAATTTTAAAATTAAGAAATTTGAGATTTTTGGTTTGATGCCTGATACTTGGCTTTGATTATATATCATAATTCCCTATAGATTTTCACAGATAAATCAAGAATTTAAAGAGAGAAATTTGATGTTTTTGTCTAAAACTGTCACGACCCAAAATCACCTACCGGTCATGATGGCGCCTAACACACTTGCTAGGCAAGCCAAACATAATAAAAGCGGAATAAGATAACATGAATAATGAGAATGATACATGTCTAAAGCCAATAACATAAAAATAACAGCGTCGATACATAACAATCCCTCATAATTGGTAAATATAGAGTCATGAGCTCTAAAACGGAAGTACAAATATGGAATATAGATTAAAATATTGTCTGAATGAAAAAAATAGTACATAAGTTAAAAGAGACGCCAAAGACTGCAGTCGAAATGCAGTTCTACCTCGTCTCTTTGCCAATCCCCAGCAACGAATCACAAATAACCACGGCTCGGTCAAACACCCGGATTTGCACAATTAAGTGCAGAGTGTAGTATGAGTACAACCGACCCCATATACTCAGCAAGTATCATAACTAGCCTCAGCGAGGTGATAGAGGCAGGAATCATTAATGATACTCGCTAATAACCTGTACAGTCCATAAACCTCACATGTACACAACAAATAATAATATCAAGTCATAAACTACAGATAAATCTTCCACGGTGCACAAAGATAACATACCATGCTCTATTTCGGTAAACAATCCAGCATTAAGAAAAAATATGCAAAATAAGGCATGTATATATTCCTGATCTAGCATATAGAGAAGATGTGCGAATAAAACATGTATACATCCAAGCAAAATTGCAAGTAGAGAAGAAGTGCAATAACCACAACACACATTGGCCAATTTTTCTCTTATCGCATGTACACTATCAAGAGAGAAACATGGGAGGGTGATCCTAGGGGGATGAATCCATATCCACATGTTACACGGACAACTCACGTGCATATATAACCACCGCACGGACAACTCACGTGCTAATATAACTCAGATCCGCATGGACAACTCACGTGCTATCAACCCAGTCCATATCACACAGAAAGCATATATAAAATACATGTACATGAATAATGGATATCAATTTACATACTCATGGAATGATATAAGTGACATGCTAAAGTGTAAGCATGTACGAAGTGTGCTACCACAGTTCTAGTTAGGCGGTTACACCACAAGAATAGCAACTAACACGTTAGAACAGGAGATCAATCAACAAATGATATCTAACATGATTCCAAATAGCTGATGAAGGGAATACAACATAAGAAGTATGATAACATGAAGCCTAGCAATTGATTTAAGGCATATAATAGCCTAAACACTACGCCGAGCATGGATAAGACCCCGGTGTACGCACATGGGCTCAATCCCCTCATATGTGTGCCACCCATAGCACGTAGCTATCACTAATAACTCACGCAACTAGTGCCTCAACCAAGTTTAGGTAAGATACTTACCTTAAGCAAGCTAAATCATTACTCTAGAAAGCGCTTCCCGCGTGAATCAACCTCCGTACGGCTTGAATCTAGCCAAAATAACTTAACAATATCAGTAGAAGCCATAAAAAATAACCCCAAACAATAAAGCTAAGATCTTGATACAATTATATAAAGTCAACCCAAAAATTCCACCCCGGGCCCACATCCTGAAACTCGACAAAACTCACAAATTTCGAACACTCAATCCAATATGAGTCCAAATATGTGTGTTTCATACAAATACAAGCTAAAATCGCCCCTCAAACCATTAATTTTTACTCTCCAAAACTATAGTAAACCCCCCCCCCCATATTCTACCTTTATTTCACATAAACTAGGTGTAATAATCCATGGATAATCAATATCTAACATCAAAACTAAGTAAAATACACTTACCCCTTCAGTTATAGTGAGAGAGCCTCCAAAAATCGTCTCTTGCCGAGTTCCACAACTCCAAATAATGAGAAAATGGACAAATTCTTTGAACTAATATTTTGCCCAGCATTTCCCCATTTGGGGACAAACTGCCGCATCTGCGGCTTCGCTTTTGCGAACAAAATCTCACATTTGTGTGTCCCACTTAAACTCCCGACCTACCGCATCTGCGATCCCTCCCCCGCATCTGCGGGCTCGCTTCTGTGCCCCAACTTTCGCATCTGCGCTCCAACTTTCGCATCTGCGGACTTCCCCTTGCCCCCAGCCCAGTCCGCTTCTGCGGTTCGAGAACACAAGACTTAACAATCTTTAGCAATGCCCATATAACTCAAAATAATTTGAAATCAATTCGGAATACACTCGAGGCCTCCGTGACCCCGTCCAATCACAACAACTTATCCCAAAATATAACACGAACCTACTCGTGAGCTCAAATCACTCAAAACAATATCAAAATCACGAATCACACCTCAATTCAAGACTAAGGAACTAATGAACTTTCAAAACTCATGCCGAACCACATCAAATAAACTCGAAATGACCTCAAATTTTGCATACGAGTCCTAAATAACACAATGGACCTATTCCAACTCCCGAAACCAAAATCCGAATCCGATATCAACAAAGTCAACTCCTGGTCAAGCCTATGAACCTTCCAGCCCTTTAACTTTTTAACTTTCGCCAAATAGAACCAAATCAACCTAGGAACCTCCAAATCTAAATCCGGACATAAACCTAAGTCCACGATCACCATATGAAACTATTGGAATCATCAAAATACCATTCCGAGTTTGTCTACACAAAAGTCAAACTCCGGTCAATTCTTACACCTTAAGCCTCCAACCAAGGGACTAAGTGTCCCAATTCAACCCAAAACTCTCCCGAAACCAAACCAACCAATTCTGCTAGTCACATAATCATAAATACATATATGTAAAGCATCAAATGGGGAAAAACAGGCTGAAATACTCAAAATAATCGATCGGGTCGTTACATTCTCCCCTCTTAAACAAATATTTATCCTCGAACGAGTCTAGAATCATACCAGGGGTCTAAAAAAGGTAAGGATATCTACTCCGCATCTCCTGATCGGTCTCCCAAGTAGCCTCCTCGACTGGCTGACTCTTCAATGAACCTTCACCGATGCTATATTCTTAACTCAACCTTCAAACCTACCGGTCCAAAATGGCCACTGGCTCCATATCATAAGTCAAATTCTCGTCCAACTGCACCGTGCTGAAGTCCAATACATGTGACGGATCCCCATAGTAATTCCGGAGCATGGAAACATAAAATATTGTGTGAACTCCCGATAGACTAGGTGTCAAGGCAAGTTTGTAGGCCACCTCTCCAACTCTCTCTAGCACCTCAAAAGGACCAATATACCGAGGGTTCAACTAGCCCTTCTTGCCGAACCTCATCATGCCCTTCATGGGCGAAACTCTGAGTAGATCCTTCTCACCTACCATATATGTCACATCACGAACCTTCCTGTTAGCATAACTCTTCTACCTATACTACGCTGTATGAAGCCGCTCCTGAATCAAGTTCACCTTATCCAAAGTATCTCGAACTAGATCAGTGCCCAACAACCTAGCCTCCCCAGGATCAAACCAACCAATCGGAGAATGACATCGCCTCCCATACAAGGCCTTATAAGGAGCCATATGGATACTCGATTGATAGCTATTGTTGTAGGCGAACTCTGATAACGGTAGAAACTGATTCCATGATCCCTCGAAATCAATAGCACAAACCGCCCGTCCATCCGGGGATGAAATGCCGTATTCAACTCCACATGTGTGCCCAACTCACACTGCACTGCTCTCCAAAAATGCGACATATACTGAGTGCTTCGATTTGAGATAATAGATACGGGCATACCATGAAGGCGAACAGTCTCACGAAGATAAATATGAGCCAGCTGCTCTGAAGAGTAGGTAGTCATGACTGGAATGAAGTGTGTAGACTTGGTTAGTCTGTCTACATTGCCCCACACTACATCAAATCTCCTCAAGGTCAATGGAAGTCCAACCACAAAATTCATAGTGATACACTCCCACTTCCTCTCCGAAATATCTAGCCTCTGAAGCAAACCACCAGGTCTCTGATGATCATACTTAACATGTTGACAGTTCAAACACCGAGCAACATACTCAACAATATCCTTCTTCATCTTCTGCCACCAATAGTACTGCCTCAAATCATGATACATTTTTGTGACACCTAGATGAATGGAATACCGCGAACTATGGGCCTTCTCAGGTATCAACTCTCACAACCCATCCACATTAGGCATACAAATTCGGCCCTGAAGCCTCAACACACCATCATCACAAATAGTAACCTCCTTAGCATCACCATGCTAAATCGTGTCCCTTAGGACAAGCAAGTGGGGATCATCATACCAATGTGTCTTGATGTGCTCAAAAAAGGACGACCGGGATACAACATAGGCAAGAACCCTGCTAGGCTCCGAAATATCCAACCTCACGAACCTGTTGGCCAAAGCCTGAATATCCAAAGCTATCAGTCTCTCCCCAACTGGGATAAAAGAAAGACTCCCCATTCTCCCAGCCTTCCTACTCAAAGCGTCGACCACCACATTGGCCTTCCCTGTATGGTAAAGAATAGTAATATCATAGTCCTTTAGTAGCTCTAACCACCTCCGTTGCCATAAGTTCAGATCCTTTTGCTTGAACAAGTACTGAAGACTCCTATGATACGTGAACACCTCACAAGACACAACGTAAAGATAATGCCTCCAAATCTTGAGCGCGTGAACAATGGATGCTAACTCCAAATCATGTACTGAGTATTTCTTCTCATAAGGCTTCAACTGACACAAAGCATAAGTAATCACTCTACCATCCTACATCAACACACACCCAATGCTGACCTATGAAGCATCATAATAGACTGTATAAGAACCCGATCCTGTAGGCAAAATCAGAACTAGAGTTGTAGTCAAGGCAGTCTTGAGCTTTTGAAAGCTCTCCTTACACTCATCAGACCACTTGAATGGGGAACCCTTCTACGTTAATCTAGTCAATGGGGATTCTATAAATGAAAATCCCTCCACAGATAATACCCAGCCAACCCAAGGAAACTCGGGATCTCTGTAGTAGAAGACGGTGTGGGCCAACTTTGAACTGCCTCAATCCTTTTTGGATCCACCTTAATCCCCTCGCTGGGCACCATGTGACCCAGGAATGCCACCGAGTGTAACCAGAACTCACACTTGGAGAATTTAGCATATAGCTCCTTCTCTCTCAAAGTCTGGAGAATGATCCTCAAGTGCTGCTCATGCTCCCCCTGACCGTGAGAACACACCAATATATCATCAATAAAACTATGATGAAGGAATCCAGATAAGGCCGAAATATGTTGTTCATCAAGTGCATGAAAGTTGCTGGGGCATTGGTTAGCCTAAAAGACATCACCAAGAACTCATAGTGGCCATAACGGGTCCTAAAAGCCATCTTAGGAATTTCTGAAGCCCTTATCTTCAACTGATGGTACCCCAATCTCAAGTCAATCTTCGAGAATACCCTAGCACCCTGAAACTGATCAAATAAATCATCAATATACAGTAGTGGGTACTTGTTCTTGATAGTAACCTTGTTCAACTACCTGTAGTGAATGCACATCCTCATAGAACCATCTTTCTTCTTCATAAATAGAACCGTTGCACCCCAAGGTGACACATTAGGCCTGATGAAACCCTTATCAAGCAATTTTTGTACCTGTTCCTTCAATTCCTTCAACTCCACCCCATGCGATATGGTGGAATAGAGATGGGCTGAGCTCCCGACACCAAATCAATACCAAAATCCAGAGGTGGAGTCAATATTTAAAGCTTGTCTGTTCGAGATTCTAGTTCGTTTATTTTACTGGGTGTTAAATGATTTATACATATTTAATAAATTTTTAAGATAAATACACGGTTTGGACCAAAGTTACTACTAGGTTTTGCCAAATCTGCAAGTCCTATTCTAGCTCCGCCCCTGCCAAAATCAATATCCTTATTAGGTGGCATGCCCGATAGGTATGCAGGAAACATATATGGGAACTCCCTCATTACTGGAACTGACTCAGCAGTAGGGGTATCAGCATAAACATCTCTCACGAAAGCCAAATACGCCAAACACCCCTTCTCAACTATCCATTGAGACTTCAAATATGAAATCACTCTACTAGGAGTGTGACCAAGAGAACCTTTCCACTCCAAATCAGGAAATCCCGACATCACCAATATCACAATATTAACGTGACAATCAAGAATAGCATGGTACGGAGATAGCTAATCCATACTCAAAATCTCCTCAAAATTAACCATGCTGAGCAACAAAAGATCGACCCTAGTCTCATAACCCCCAATGGTAACTACACATGACCGATATACACAATCCACCATAATAGAATCACCCACCGCTTTAGATACATGAAGATACATATATAAAGAATCACGAGGCATATCCAAATAACGAGCAAAATAAGATGACACATAAGAGTAAGTGGAACAAAGGTCAAATAAAACTGAAGTATCTATGTGGAATATTGAAACGATACTTATGATCACGATGTCAGAAGTAACTGCCTCTGACCTAGTGGGAAAAGCATTGCAACAAGCCTGTCCACCACCTGACTAACCCCCCTATGGCTACCTCGAGCGGACTGAGCCCCACCCTTAGCTGGTTGTTCGGGTGGTGTAGCTACTGATGCCGTAACCATAGGCTGTGTGATCTTCTATGGTGCAGTACTAAGAAGTCTGGGGTAATCCCTCTTGATATGACCTAAGTCTCCACACTCGAAACAACCCTTCCTCTGACGAGATTGCTGACCCTGCGATTGACCATGACAAACCGAATAACTGCCTGAGGAACCTTAAGCAGATGAAGTACAGTAAGAACTCTGTGCCAGCATTGCACTAAATGATGACTGAACTAAGCGAGCACTGTATGAACTGTGGCTAACTAAAGAACCACGGGGAATTTGACGAGCTGCCTGAGTCGGCCTAAAAAGACGACCTCTGTTGTAATGTGGCTGGCCTCCAGATGAGGCACCACCAAATCCACCTGAACCATGGGACCTCTTGGCCTCCCACTCCTCCCTCTCAAGCCTGCGAACATGCTCCAAGTGTCTAACAATCTCAACCACCTGATTAAATCTAGCATCCGTCTCAGACTCTCGAGCCATATATTGTAGACCATAGTTGAGGCCATTATTGAACCTCTTGATCCTCTCCCTCTCAATAGGGACCAAAAATGCTGTGTGATGTGCCAAATCCGTGAATCTCATATCATACAAAGTCACAGTCATGCCCTTTTGGCGTAGATGCTAAAACTTTCTACGCGGCTCCTCTCTACAAATCTGTGGAACAAACTTCTCTAAGCTGGCCTGCTTGACTCATAGGTCTGCCACCACTTGTAGGATGGCCTATGAGATTAAAAGTAGTGAAGTCAACTCCATTGGAGTCCATGATGCCCACTATGCGAAGCATCTGGTGACACTAATCAAGAAAACCCTGAGAATCCTCTAAATCTCCTCCACTGAACTGGGGGGGACAAAGTCTCTAAAACCACTCTAACCTTTTCTGCTCCTCATCAGTCAAAGAAGGTCCAACCTCGGCCCTAGCAGCAACTACTGGCTGAACTGGCAACACCCTTGGTGTCTGATAACCGTGAGCTAGCTGCTCCGATGTACGGGCGGCGGGAGTCTGGGCTCCTCCCCCAGCCTGAGAGGTAGCTGGTGCAGCTGGTATCATGCCTGCCTGAGCCAAGCTCGTGTACACACTCAAAATCTGGGCCAAGGTCTCCTGAAGTCCAGGCATAACAACAGGTATGCCGGTGTTTGAGCTGGTCCCACCGCCTCAACAGTATCCTGAACCTTCTCCTCCACTGGAGCAACTGGTGGCTCCATATGTGCTGTTCTAGATGTAGTGCGGGCCCTGCCTAGAGGCTGTGGTGCCTTTCCATCTGATCTGGCTGAGCGTGTCCTCATCATCTATGAGAGAATAGAAGAGTAAAGGTTAAAACTTCAGAAATAACAAATTTGCACGACAAGAATGCAGGAAAGTAAAGATTTTCCTAACAGTTCGGTAGCCTCTCGAAGATAAGCACATACGTCTCCATACCGATCCGCAAGACTCTACCAAACTTTCTTATGACCCATAATACCTATGAACCTAGGGCTCTGATACCAACTTATCATGACCCAAAACCACCAACTGGTCGTGATGGCGCCTAACGCAATTGCTATACAGGACAAACATAATAAAATCAGAACAAGATAATAGGAATAATGAGAATAATACAAGTCTAAAGCCAATAACATAAAAATAATAACATTGATACATAACAATCCCCTAGAACTAGTAAATACAGAGTCAAGAGCTCTAAAATGGAAGTACAAGTATGAAATACAAAGTAAAATACTGTCTGAATGAAAGCAACAATACATAAGTGAAAAGAGACACTAGATACTACAACCGAAATACAGTTCTACCTCGTCTCTTTGCCAAACCTCAACAATGAATCATAGCTAACCACGGCTCGGTCCAATAACTATATCTATACAATTAAGTGCAGAGTATAGTATGAGTACAACCGACCCCATATACTCAGCAAGTATTAAAGCTAACCGAGGTAATAGAGGTAAGAATCATTAATAATACTCGTTAATAACCTGCATAGTCCATAAACTTCACATGTACATAAAAAATAATAATATCAAGTAAAAAATTACAGTTAAAGCCTCCACAATTCACAAAAGTAATGTAACATGCTCTGTTTTAGTAAACAATCCAGCATATAGAGATGATATGCAAAATAAGGCATGTATACAATTCTGATCTAGCATATAGAGAAGATCTGCGAATAAAACATGTATACATCCAAAGGAAATTACAAGTAGAGAAGAAATGCAATAACCACAACACACATTGGCAAGTTTTCCTCTTACCGCGTGTACAACATTAAGAGTGAAACGAGAGAGGGTGACCCTAGGAGGATGGATCCTTATTCACATGCCGCACGGATAACTCACGTGCATAAATAATCACCGCACGGATAACTCATGTGCTAACATAACTCAGATCCACACGGTCAACTCACGTGCTATTAACCCAGTCCAAAACACACAGGAAGAACATATAGAATACATGTACATGAACAACAGATATCAATTTACATACTCGTAGACTGATATAAGTGACATGCTAAAGTGTAGGCATGTGCGAAGTGTGCTACCACAGTTCTAGTCATGCGGTTACGCCACAAGAACAGCAACTAACACATTAGAACATGAGATCAATCAACAAATAATCTCTAACATGATTCCAAATAGCTCACGAAGGAAATGCAACATAAGAAGTATGATAACATGAAGCCTAGCAATCGATTCAAGGCATATAATAGCCTAAACATTACCCAGAGCATGGATAATACCCTGGTGTACGCACATGGGCTCAATCCCCTCACATGTGTACCACTCATAGCACGTAGATATCACTAATAACTCAGGCAACTACTACCTCAATCAAATTTAGGTAAGATATTTATCTCAAGCAAGCTAAATTAGTACTCTAGAAAGCCTTTCCCATGTGAATCAACCTCTGGACGTCTCGAATCTATCCGAAACAACTTAATAATATCAATAGAAGACATAGAAAACAACCCTAAACGATAAAGCTAAGATCTTGATGCAATTATACAAAGTCAACCCAAAAGGTGAACCCTAGGTTTGCACACCAGAACCCAATAAAACTCACAAATTCCGAACACCCAATCCAATACAAGTCCAATTATGTGTGTTTCATCCAAATCCAACCTCAAATCGATCCTCAAATCATCAATTTTTACTCTCCAAAAGCATAGTCAAAATCCCCCAAATTCCACATATAATTTACATAAACTAGGTGTAATAATCCACGGGTTATCAATATCTAACATCAAAATTAATTAAAGTGCACTTACCCCTTCAATTGTAGTGAGAAACCCTCCAAAATTGCTTCTAGGTGAGCTCCGCAACTCCAAATAATGAGAAAATAGACAAACCTTTCGAGCTAATACTCTGCCCAGCATTTCCACATTAGCAGACAAACTGTCACCTCCAGCATCTACGAGTCCCACTTAAACTCTCGACATCTCGATCTTCGGCCCCTTCTCCGCATCTGCGGGCTCGCTTCTACGCCCCAACTTTCGCATCTGCGTACTTCCTCTTGCCTCTAGCCTAGTCCGCTTCTATGTAACACCAACCGCTTCTGCGGCTTTGTATTTGTGACCACAATTCTGCAGATGCGAAAACACCAAACTCAGCAATGTTTAGCCACCTAACTCAAAATGATCCAAAATCAATCCGAAACACACCCGAGGCCCCCAGGACCCTTTCCAATCACACAAACCAATCCTAAAATATAACACGAACTTACTCGAGCCTCAAATCACTCAAAAACAATATCAAAACCATGAATCACACCTTAATTTAAGCCTAAGGAACTAATGAACTTCTAACTTCCAAAACTCATGCCAAATCACATCAAATCAACTCAGAATGACCTCAAATTTTGCATACAAGTCCTAAATGACACATTGGACCTATTCCAACTCTCAGAACTAAAATCCAAACCCGATATCATCAATGTCAACTCCCAGTTAAACTGTTAACCTTCCAAACTTTCAATTTTCCAACTTTCGTTAAATAGAACCAATCAACCTAGCAACCTCCAAATCCAAATTCAGACATACACCTAAGTCCACAATCACCATACAAAAATATTGGAACCATCAAAATACCATTCTAGGGTCATCTACATAAAAGTCAAACACCGGTCAACTCTTACAGCTTAAGCCTCCAACCAAGGTGCTAAGTGTCCCAATTCAACCCAAAACTCTACCGAAACTAAACCAACCAATACCCCAAGTCACATAATCACAAACACATATATGTAAAGCATAAAATGAGGGAAACAAGGCTAAAATACTCAAAATAACCGGTCAATCATTAGAATAACTTAAGAGAGTGTATTATGAGGTTTTTAATACCGAATTGGACTTGGATTTGAAAACTAATCGCATATTTGGACTCGTGGGGTTATGGATTAATGGGATTAGGCCTTGGACTTAAGTTTTGACGATGTGGTCCTGGGTTGACTTCTGTTGACTTTTGAGATTTAATTAAAGATTGAAGCTTTATTTTTTAGAATTAGTTTTTATGACTTTATTTGACCTTGTTAAGTGTTGTTTGAATAGATTTTGGTCATTTTCAGGATAATATAAAAGGAAAAATAGTATTTGAGGGTTGCAGCTATTCCAGAAACACGTAACTCTCTTGTCTAACCTTGTTAAGAGAAAAGTTTCTTCAAAAATGGACCTATGTGTACATGGTACGTGATTTGCAGGTGATTTATATATGAGGTGACGAGCATATATACATACACTAAGGCTATACGATGTTTGGGGTAGTATTAGGATTCCTTATGCCTTGATGCGAGGTGACGAGCGTATATACATATACTAAAGCTATACCATGTTTGGGGTAGTATTAGGCTTTTTTTATGCCTTGTTGTTGTATGCTCGTCTTGACTACAGCTTTATTTGATTGTATGAATACATGAGTATATTTTTGTGTGCTAGATATCATGTTTAGACTTTTGATATTTTATTGGGCATGATGAACTAGTCTTGAGATGTTAATATATTAATTTAGTCGTAGTCATACTTTATATCATGAGCACATATTCGCATCTCTATTTATCATGTCTCTGTGCATCTTATTTGTCATCTCTTGAGCATATGTGTACATTCTTGGAGATGGAGATCTTGATATAGATTGATATAATTATGACTCATCGGAACACTATGAGGATACTGATATTGTTTTGGCATGACATGTTATATCATGCGGTTATTTTGATATTGATATATTATGACACAAATGAGTTTTCGTGCGTCGCTTATATATGAATCTGTTCCTTCAGAATTAGATGATCACATATGTTACGTTGGTCCCCGTGAGCGCAAGTGATACACATATCATATTAGAGCACATGAGATGTGCTGGATCATGCTGGAGCACATGAGATGCGCTGGATATTGATTATGATTGAGTTTTGAGCATGTATAATTATCCTAGACTCAAATAGAAGTATTCATATAGGTGTTAATTGTAGCATTTTATCTTTATGTGCAGACATAGAGATTGAATTAAATTTTGATTGCCTTGTTTGAGAAGCATACTTATCCTATCTCTGGTTTGTGCTCTTTATTATTATATATGTGATTTTGATTATTCTCTGATGTTTCATACTATTATGAACTATTCAGATTGTGAAGGCGAGTATCATATTTTTGTCAAAAATCTCTTTATTATTTCTTCGAGATTAGACTTGATACTTACCGAGTATACGTAGTTCTGTACTTAGATAACATTTTTGCATATTTTTGTACAGATTCTTGTGTTGATCCCAACATCAATTAGGAGGGCATTTAGTAGCTATATCTAGAGACTTTGTGGTGAGTTTTTGTACTTGATTCGTAGCTGATGTAGTCCCCTTCTCTCCCTTATACTGTTTATCTTATTCCATATATTACTCTTGTATTATGAGACTCAGTTGTATTTCATTTTAGTAGCTTATGACTTCGTACCATCCGGTTTTGGGAGTTTGTTGTCTACTTTTTGCATTTGGTATTGTTGATTTGAGACTTATTTATATTTTATTATATTATAAAAACAAATTATCCTTTATTTGTCTGGTTATGGTTGAATTTAGGTGTTGACTTACCTAGCATGTTGGGTTAGGTGCCATCACGACCATGATGAGATTTTGGGTCATGAAAAAGTTGGTATCAGAGCTCTAGGTTCAAGGGTTCTACGGGTCATGAGCATGTCTTATAGAGTCTTATGGTTTGGTATGGAGACATTTATACTTATCTTCGAGAGGCTATGAGACAACTAAGAAACTTTACTTCTTTTTTCCTTTTCGTGCATCCTTTGTTTTATCTTAAAATTTGAATCTTTGCTCTTTTATTTTCTCAGAAATAGTGAGAACACGTGCTTCAGCAGCAGCTGAGCATGAGCCAGTGCACCGGGTTGTAGCCGTTACTAGAGATAGAGGTCGGGACAGAGTAGGGCTAGAGTCCAGATTAGGTCAAGTGCAACAATAACTAGAGGTGGAGCACCCTCAGCTACTCATGCTCTTGCTAGAGCCGTTTTTTAGGAGCCACCTATAAATCTAATGGTGGACCACATTCCAAATAAGGTTGTTACATAGGGTCCAACTCAGGCTCCTAAGGATTTTATTGTTACTCCAGTGCTTCAGGACACCATGGTCTGGATTCTGAGTTACTTCAAGGTTTTGGCACATGACAAGATGATTCTTGCAATCCCAATTACTTCTCAGGCTAGAGGGGGAGCCATACCACAACTACTCACACTCTAGAGCATGCCGTTACTATGTTCTAGACTTCGGGAGTTCCAGTTATTTCACCAGCCGAGGTAGTTCAACCTATTGCTGTATTAGGCCTGAGGTTAGGCATGCTATGTCTGCTAATGAGCAGAAGAGGATAGATAGGTTCTAGAAGTTAGATCCTCCATGGTTTGATGGTGATCTCACTGCGGATGCTCAAGATTTCTTGGATATATGTCATGAGATTTTGTGTAATTTGGGTCTTATGGAGTCCTATAGAGTTAATTTCACTATGTTTCAATTGAGATGGCTAGCCAAGAGATGGTGGCAGACTTATGAGCAAAGTAGGCCCACATGATTATTTCCTCTTACTTGGACTCAGTTTTCTACTCTCTTCCTGGAGAAGTTTATTCCACTAACTAGGAGAGATGAGTTGCGTAGTCAGTTTGAGCACCTGCAACAGGATCGTATGTCAGTTACTCAGCATGAGATGAAGTTTGTGGAGTTATCTTCGTTATGCAACTTTATTGATTCCCTATGAGACAGAGAAGGTGAGAAGGTTTATTAAGGGGATTAATTTTGTAATTAAGCTCGGTATGGATGCAGAGAGAGAGAGACTAGTACTATCTTCCAGCAAATAATATAGATGACATAGAGGATTGAGTGAGTCTATGGTTAGGGAGAGGCGCCACGAAAGATAAGAGGCCTCGTCATTCAGGAGAATTTAGTGGTGCCTCATTTGGAGGCAATGGACATTTTGGCAGAGTC
Organism: Nicotiana tomentosiformis; assembly: GCF_000390325.3. Lineage (NCBI taxonomy): Eukaryota > Viridiplantae > Streptophyta > Magnoliopsida > Solanales > Solanaceae > Nicotiana > Nicotiana tomentosiformis. The sequence goes on along the minus strand of NC_090814.1, from coordinate 24,241,555 downwards.
TATTCTAGTAAGCTAGTTCACTCAGCACTTTAGACTTCTCACGGTGCTCCAGTTGGTTATAGTTCCCATGGTATTCGTTTGGGGCATGCATCCTACAATACACCTCCACCTTATGGTTCGTACAATGGTTATTCTAGTCGTTAGGTACAGACTCAGTTCCAGGAACTATGCTAGTAGAGAGGTTGCGTGGGTTATGGTGATTTGAGACATATAAGGAGGGATTGTCCCAGACTTTAGAGTAGTATATCTTAGCAAGGTACTCATGTTATGATTCCAGCCCCAGTTTCTATACTATCTGCCCAACCAGTTAGGGGTGGAGGCTAGCCAACTAGAGGTGGACGTCAGTCAGTTAAAGGGCATCCTATGCCTGGGTTGCTTCAAACTCTTCACAATTGCTGTGTATTCATAGGGAAGATGAACGAAGATCCAAATACACATCTAATGGACTTCTAGGAGATTATGAACACCTTTCAATACAATTGTGTGTCACGTGATGCAGTGTAATTAAGGGTATTCCCCTTCACACTCAAAGATAATGCAAAGTAGTGGCTTCGAAGCTTGCCCGCGAGATCAATTAGAACTTGGGAGGAGATGACCAGGAAATTCCTTGATAAATATTTCTCATCAGCTAAGACGGACAACTTTAGAAGAGAAATCCATAACTTCTGCCAGAAAGATACAGAAACTATTTTTGAACCATGGGAGAGGTTTAGGGAGATTGTTCGAAAGTGTCAACATAGTGGAATCGAACTCTGGATGTAACTCTAGGACTTTTGGGATGGATTGACACCGGCCTCACATAGAACATTGAGCAATGCAGTTGGAGGCCTGTTGATGAAGAAGACTCCAAAGGAAATAGTTACAATTCTTGATGAGTTATCTGAATATGCAAATCAGTGGCCCTCTGAGAGTGCTGAAAGAAAAAGATGGACTGGTGTTCACCAGGTTGATGCTAATACATCTGTGCAGGTACAACTTGATGCTATGGCTAAAGAAATACGGAAGCTAACCTTAGCCTCAATACAAAATGGGCCTCATGCAACGTGTGATATATGTGGAAGAGGACACTCTACTCATGAGTGTCAAGCCTCAACTGAGGAAGTGAATGCTGCGGGAAACTACAATTTCAATGCAATGGGTCAGAGGCACACCAATTTTTCATGGAGTTCACCTGGGGGTACTGAGAACGCTTGGCAACAAAATAACTCTAGACCCTAGGGACAAGGAGCTCCAGCATACCAAAATTAGTAGAGACAGCAATTTCAGCCTCAACAACCCATTCAGCTTGGTCTAGAAGATCTAATGAAGGCCTTCACTATTAAGACAAATAAGAGGCTGGACGCCTATTGAGCAGCTATGAAAGAGTTGGGCACATCTTTTCGAAACCTGAAGATACAAGTGGGACATATTGCAGCAATATTATCTGAGAGGGCTCCGGGAACTCTCACCGCTGATATTGAGAGAAATTCCAAAGAAACAGTGAATGATGTAACCTTGAGAAGTGGGCAAGTGTTGAAAGATCCCACCTTGATCCAAAATGATGGGAAATTTGGAAAAGAAAGTGAAGACCAGCTAAAGAATGAGGTTGATAAAAAGAAGAAGGGTCAGTTAAAAGCTGAGAGAAAGAAAAAGGGAGAAACTTTGAGAAGGGAGGAACCTGAGGAGAGCCAAAATATGTCTGCTTTACCTTTCCCCCAAAAGCTATATAGAGAAAAGCTGGACAAGCAGTTTGGGAGATTCCTGGATATGCTGAAACAGGTTCATGTAAACTTACCATTCACAGAAGTGCTCTCACAAATGCCTGCTTGCACCAAATTCTTGAAGGCCATTCTTACAAAGAAGAGGAAGATAGAAGAGACTTCAATGGTTAAGCTCTTAGAGCATTGCAACGCGATATTGCAAAATAAACTCCCACAAAAGTGTGGAGATCCAGGAAGTTTTACTATACCTTGCTCATTAGGAACTATAAATTTTGATAAGTAATTATGTAATTCTGGTGCCTCAATTAACTTAATGCCTCTATCTATTTACAGGAAACTGGAGAAGGAGATTAGAGAGATAAGGTCGGTACCAATATCGTTGCAGCTGGCAGACCAAACAACTTTAATACCCGAGGGGATAGTGGAAGATGTGTTAGTTCAGGTGGATAAGTTTGTATTTCTTATGGATTTTGTAGTGGTGAATATGGAGGAGAACAAGGAGGTCCCCCTCATCCTTGGAAGACCATTCTTAGCAACGGGTAGAGCTACGTTGGATATAAACGAGAGAAAACTCATGCTTAGAGTGGGTGAGGAGACTGTGACGTTTAAGATGGATGTAGAAAAGGGGGTGCAAAAAGTAAAACCAGTTGCAAGTGTTAAGTGGAGGCTGAGAAGAAGCTGTCTGCATAGATGTGCGCATTAGTTCGAAGGCAAGGAATGAAGCCCCACTTTGACTCAGACCCCGACTAGATGTTCAGGGAAGTTTCCTTTACCTTAGGCTTTCTAGTTGTGTGTCATGGGGACATCCATAACTTAAAGTATGTGGTGGGGGATATTTTGTATGTATGTATGTATATTAGTTTTAGTTTTCTTTTTGTTAGTTGTAGTAGTTAGAGATAGAAAACAAAATCATAAAATTTTTCAAATTTTTGATTTTCCCAACGATGGATATCATCGATAGGTTTCTTGAGGGATTTAAGTCGAAGGAAAAAGACAAAAAGATTTTCTTTTGTAGGTAGTGTAATACGTCCCTCTTGGTTTTTCTTTGTGCCACGGTTCTTTTTTAAGGGTTTTGTTTGAACCAGGTGTAGTTAGGTTTTTATTTTTTAGGAGTAGGAAACCTTGTGCTATGATTTGAATGGAAGGCAATATCTCTTGACTCGATTATACCTTGAGAATAGTGAGTGCTTTAGTTGTGACGCTTAGGCTCAATTTTTGACTCTTGTATAAGTACCTTAAATTGTATGATCTTAACTTTGCTTAACTGCTTTAACTAGAGTGTCTTGATAATCCAATCTTGAGTGAGTTATGCGCCATATGGGTGTGAGGTTTTGTGTTATTCTGTGCATTGCACTTGATGTCTAGAACTTGCCCCGTGTGTTTGCAAAGCAAAATAGTAGTTTATTCAGTTTTGGAAGTGATATAGGCATTTCGTTGTTGAGCCAGATATATGTTTATCCACCTAGTTGTTATGTATCTTGGTTAACCCCTTTGAGCCTGTAATCTTGTTTCTTTGGCAACCACATTACAAGCCTTACCCAATTGTTTGAATGGGCCATCTATTTGAACCTACCTCTCGTGAGCACTTGAAATTGTTGTGAACTTTGTAAAAGTTGAAGTGTGGGGTGGTTAGTTTTGATTTGAGTGGAACTATTGAAATAAGGAAAAAGGTGCACTGTTTTGAAAAAGTAAAAGCAACTTGAATTAAAAAAGAAAAGGAAAAAAATGTTGTATTGTTGTGCAAAGTATTCTTTGATAGTGGTGACTCTTGATGTAATTATGCTTAAAGAAGTAGGGAGTCAATAGATATTGATGTGAATGTGGAGTTATGGTTTGACTCAAGTGTGAGGTTGTGAATAATGAAATGTATGTATTAAAGTGTTTAGGAAGGTGTAGTCACTCTTATATCTAAATGTATCCTACCCATCCCGCAGCCTACATTACAACCAGTTAAAGTCCTACTTGATCCTTGACTGAATGAGCTCAATTAGAAGGCTATATTTGCGTATTTTAGTCACTTATTACACTTTAATTCACTGCACTTTATTCATGTTTGAGCTTTAATTGATAGTGTTTTGCACTTATTGTGAATTTTATGCTTTGTAGGAGTTATTTCAAGCGATGTAGATGTTGAGGAGCTAATCCGAGCTATTTGGAGCTTTGAAGCCCGAGTAAAAGCCCAAGGGATTAAGCCGGGATCATGTTCGAGGGTCGAGGACCAAGTCTGGATGTTAAAAATTAAAGTTTGGTCCGTACTCTGAGAATTCCCCACTGTCGCGGTGCGTGGGGCACCGCGCTTGTACAATCCTTTGCTGCCACTCAGAAATTAGCTCTATGGATTTCCCCACTAATGCCTCGCATGTGTATTTTTTACAGAGTAAATATCCTATTTCGGCTAGGAAATGGTAATTTTGTCTGGGCCCGACCCTACTTTGTATAAATTCATGGAAAAACGTTATTTTTTGAATTTTTGACACATATTCGACCTAAGGAGGCTAAGGAGGAGTTGGAAGAACACAAGCACAAGGATTTCATCATTCCTTCCTAACTCAAGTCCCGAGTTTGGATTGAATTTATGTTTTCCTCTACTCTAACTTTATTTGTGATGAATTGCTCCATATCTATGGAGTAGTTCTCTTTAGGGTTTGATGGATTTGGTGTATTGATGATTGTTTGTGGATTATAACTCTAGTTTTATGTGTTGAAGCATTTTTGGATGATTTAATTGTTGCATCTACATTCACTAGTTCATGTAATCGAGAGAGGCATAACTTGTGATATCTTTGCATTATATTGTTGGTTGAGTTCATATATTCTTCTAAGTAATCGAAAGAGGCTAGTTGAATCATTGATTAAACATAGTTAGGAGAATAATCTAAAGAGGTTTTCCTAAAGACCACTCCACTACGCATTCTTGCATATCTTCACGTGCTTAAATTGGTTCATCTCGTGAGGTTAAAATTTAGTCGAGAGAGAAGTTTTTGCTGAACGTTTGAACTAATAATTGAGTGAATTCGAAATACTCACTTAAACATTAGAAGTGAATCACCTATAGTTAGATCCCAAACAATTATCTTGCACCTACCCCATCAAAACCCTATCTTCTCCCATTGGTAACCTTCTTTGCTTGTTCCTTGTTGCGATTGTCATTATTCAATAGCTTTAGATTCTTAGTTAATTTTAGTTAGAAATCATTAAATATCAATTGTTGATCATCTTGGATAGCAACCAAGCTAGAAACTATGAGAATACTGTTTAAATCCAATCCATGTGGAGACGATAATTTTACTATACTATATTTGATCAGCAAGCATAATTTAGGTGTGTGTTTCAAGCTCGTCAAATTTTGGTCCGTACTCTGAGAATTCCCCCAAAATCTAGACCGTCCTTAGGCCGTACTATACCTTTCCCCCAAAATCTATATTTCCTTCGTTGATGGTAGGCTATAATATCGTATTTTAGTCGCTTATTGCACTCAAATTCGCTGTGCTTTACTTGTGTTGAGCTTTAATTGGTACTGATTTGCACTTATTGTGTGTTTTATGCCTTGTAGGAGTGATTCTGAGTAATGTAGATGTGGTGGAGCTAATTTGAGCTATTTGGAGCTTTGATGTCTAAGTAAAAGCCCAAGGAATTAAGACGGGATCGAGTTCGGGGATCGAGTACCGCGTATATATATAAAAAGTGAAAGAAAAATGCTCAAGGCCATGTAAATGGCCTATCACGACTTGTTGGAAGACATGCACCATGAAGTGGCTAACCAAAAGTCTCATAAGATGTTAAGGAATTGAATCCTCCAAATTGAGACATACAAGTGACGTGTGCACATGAAGTGGCTTCCTAATTCATCATTACACAAGACAAAATAGTAGCATAATTGAAATTTGCCAATTCTCTAGAAAACGTCACTAAAGAGACACAATGTGCGACGCCCACCAAGCCGCAACAGTGTATTTTTGGCTGCATGACAGATATTGAGCTCTCCAAATTTCCCCACTAATGCTCCGTATAGAGCGGCGCCCCATGCGGCGTGCCTATGTATTTTTTACAGAGTTATTTTCCTATTTCGGCTAGGAAAATGTGGTTTTATCTGGACTCGACTTGGTATAAATACATGAAAAAATATTATTTTCTGGACTTTTGACACACTTTAGACCTAAGGAGGCTAAGGAGGAGTGAAAAGAACACAAGCACAAGGATTTCATCATTCCTTCCTTACTCAAGATCCGAGTTTGGATTGAATTTATGTTTTCCTCTACTTTAATTTTATTTGTGATGAATTGCTCCATATCTATGGAGTAGTTCCCTTTTAGGGTTTGATGGATTTGGTGTATTGATGATTGTTTGTGGATAATAACTTTAGTTTTATGTATAGAAGCGTTTTTGGATGATTTAACTGTTGCATCTATATTCACCTGTTCATGTAATCGAGAGAGGCATAACTTCTGATATCTTTGCATTATATTGTTGGTTGACTTCATTAATTCTTCTTAGTAGTCGAAAAAGGCTAGTTGAATCATTGATTAAACCTAGTTAGGAGAATAATCAAGAGAGGTTCTCCTAAAGACCAATCCACTACGCATTCTTGCATATCTTCACCTGCTTAAATTAGTTCATCTTGTGATGTTAAGACTTAATTGAGAGAGGAGTTTTACTGAACGTTTGAACTAATAATTGAGTGAATTCGAGAGACTCACTTGAACATTAGAAGTGAATTATCTAGAGTTAGATCCCAACCAAGTATCTTGCACCTATCCTATCAACCCCTATTTTCTCCCATTGATAACTTCCTTACTTATCTTTGTTTCGATTGTCATTAGTCAATAGCTTTAGATTCGTAGTTAATTTTAGTTAGACATCATATACATCTCAACAGTCGATCATCTTGAATAGCAATCAAGCTAGAAACTACAAGAATACTGTTTAAATCCAATCCTTGTGGATACAATATTATACTATACTATATTTGACTAGAGAGCATAATTTAAGTGTGTGTTTTACGCTTGTCAAATTTTGGCGCCGTTGCCGGGGATTGAGAATTAATAGTGTTTGAAATAGTTTTTGGTGCTAATTCAAGAATTAAGTTTTAGTTTGTTTTCTTTTCTGTTTCCTTTTTTATTTTATTTTCTTTAGTTAACTTGTTTTCAAGATTTGTTTGGTAGTACCTAACAAGTTGGAGAATATACTATAGATATTGAACTCTAAATGCTGTGAAGATGGAGTACAACCAACCTAAGAAAATGATTGAAGAGTTAGTAGCTGAACATTATCAGCGGTCTGCTATGTGTTTTAAATGCGGTGGAAATTATCTATGGGTTGATTGTCAAGCATGTATGTATTCTTCCTATGGTTCATATTTTGAACAATCTTACTCTGTTTCTAGTCCGTACAGGTAAGAGAATTCATATGGGAACACTTCTGACTCTGGTTGGGATGAATACCCTTATTATGACTGGAATAAAAGTTAAGTGAGACAACCACCTCAAGAGGAGAATGGTAGTTTAGAAGCGCTTATTCATAGGTTCATGAATAGTGTTGAAGAAAGGTTTATGCAAAATGATGAAGCTATTAAGAACCTAACAACGCGAGTGAGCCAATTAGTAAGTATACTTTCAAAAATCTCATTGCGTTGTGATGGTGAATATATGGAGGAGATACCTTGTGAGAACGAGCCTACTCAAGAGGATGCGCATCCACAGAGAGAGCATTCCAATGTTCAAGAGGACTTTGATTCAAATGAGATGATTGAAAATAAGGCCGTGGTTGAGTGTGAAGCAACGGAAGAAGAGTTCAAACCCCCATCCACCTTTCAAATTTTAGTAGAAGAGAATGGAGTTGGTTCGCAGGCTTGAGCGCGAAGAGCGGGAGGGTATGAGACCTCGTAGTTCAGGTGGTTTCAGTAGTACCTCATCTAGAGGTTGTTCACATCACAGTAGGGGTCGACCTTAAAGGCCGGGTTAGATGGCTCGTCCGATTCATTGTGGCACATCAACTAGTCATGATTCATATAGTACGCATTCGGTTCAGTTATCATTCAGTGCACTCCCAGCTTATAGTTCGTACCGTGCTCTATCAGTTCAGCGTTCCTCAGTACCGGGTTCTTCCAATGGTTATTATGGTTCTCGAGGTCCGATTTAGGCCCTGCAGGCATCCCTGAATCGAGGTTGCTTCTAGTATGGGGAGTTGGAGCATGTGAGGAGGTATTTACCCCATCTTACTGGAGGTCCCTTTCAGTAGAGAGATTAGGATACTACTTTCGCACCAGTTTCATCACCACCCGCTCATCTAGCTCAGGTTGAGACTCAGGCAGTTTGAGGTCGCCCTAGAGGGGTAGGTCGATCAGGTGGCGATCAGTCCCGATGCTATGCTTTTCCTGCCAGGACAGAGGCGGTTTCTTCTGATGTTGTGATCACAGGAATTGTTTCAGTATACCACATGGATGCTTCAATATTATTTGATCCTGGTTCCACTTATTCATATGTGTCATCATACTTTGCTCATTATTTGGATATGTCTCATGATTCTTTAGCTATGCTTGTTCATATATCTACGCAGTGGGTGATTCTATTATTGTGGACCATGTGTACCGATCATATGTGGTAACTGGTTGGGTTGTGAAACGAGAGTTGATCTTCTACTACTCAGCATGGTTGATTTTGATGTGATAGTGGGAATGGATTGGTTGTCGCCATGTTACGCTATTCTGTATTGTCACGCTAAGACCGTGACATTGGCGATGTCAGGGTTGCCTACGGTTGAGTGTAGAGGTTCTCTGAATTATGTTCCCAGTAGGGTGATTTCATATTTAAAGGCTCAACGGATGGTTGAGAAGGGATGTTTGACATATTTGGCCTTCATGAGGGATATTTGTGTTGATTCTCCTACCGTTGAGTCATTTCCAGTAGTGAGAGACTTCCCAGATGTATTTCCTGTAGACCTGCTGGATATGCCACCCGATAGTGACATTGATTTTCGTATCACTCAACCCATCTTTATTCCTACATATCGTATGGCACCAGTAAATTTAATGGAATTTTAGGAGCAGCTTCAGGAGCTACTAGATAAGGGATTCATCAGGCCAAGTGTGTCGCCTTATATAAGAGGATGGTACTATACGGATGTTCATTGATTAGAGGTTGCAGAAAAAAGTTACAATTAAGAACAAGTACCCACTACCGCACATCGATGACTTATTTCACTAGCTTTAGGGTGCTAGAGTGTTTTCGAGATTGATTTGAGTTCAGGGTATGGTGTGGTCACTACGAGTTTCTATTGATTTCTTTTGGGCTGACCAATGCCCCAACAACCTTTATGCACTTGATAAATAGTGTATTCCAGTCGTATCATGATTCATTTGTCATTGTGTTCATTGACGACATACTGGTATACTTATGCAGCCGGGAGGATCATGAGCAGTATCTGAGGATTGTACTCCAGTCCTTGAGGGAGAAGAAGATAGATGCTAAATTCTCCAAGTGCGAGTTTGGCTTAACTTGGTGGCGTTCTTGGGCCACATGGTGTCTAGTGAGGGGATCAAGGTAGATCCTAAGAAGTTTAAGGCAGTTCATAGTTGGCCTAGACCTTCTTCAGCTACAGAGATTCAGAGTTTCTTGGGTTTGACATGCTATTATTGTCGCTTTGTGGAGGGTTTTTCATCCGTTTCCACACCTTTGCCTAGATTGACTAAGAAGGGTGCCCCATTTAGGTGGTCTGATGAGTGTGAGGAGAGCTCTTAGAAGCTCAAGACTACTTTCACCACGGCTCCAGCTCTAAATTTGTAGTCAGCATCGGGTTCATATGTAGTTTATTGTGATGCTTCGCGGATTAGCATCGGATGTATCTTGATGCAGGAGGGTAGGGTGATCTCTTATTCTTCACGTCAGCTGAAGCCCCATGAGAATAACTATCTCGTACATGATTTAGAGTTATTTTCCATTGAAGATTTGGAGTCACTATCTCTACAGCGTATCGTGTAAGGTATTCACAGATCATCGGAGTCTACAACACTTATTTAAGCAAAATAATCTAAATTTGATATAGCGAAGGTGGTTAGAGCTGTTAAAAGACCATGATATCTCCATTTTGTACCATTGCGGGAAGGCTAATGTGGTGGCCGATGCCTGGAGCAAAAAGGCTGAGAGTATGGGTAGCCTTGCATATATTCCAGTTGGTGAGAGACCACTAGCATTGGATGTTCAGGCTTTGGCCAATCAGTTCGTGAGGTTAGATGTTTCGGAGCCTAGCGGGTTCTTGCTTGCATGGTTTCTCGGTCTTCTTTATATGAGCGCAAAAGTGCACGTCAGTATGATAATCCCTATTTGCTTGCCCTTAAGGACACGGTACAACACGGTGATGCCAAGGAGGTTTCCATTGGAGTTGATGGGGTGTTGCAGATGCAGTCGGATTTGTGTGCCCAATGTGGATGGGTTGCGTGAGTTGATTCTTGAGGAGGCAACACTATAGGTGGAGATGATTGAATTAAGATATAGAGGAGTATGTTCTCGGTGTTTAAACTGTCAGCATGTAAAGCACGAGCACTAGAGGCCAGGCGAATTGCTTCAGAGACTTGAGATTCCCGAGTGGAAGTGGGAGCGTATTACAATGGACATTTTTGTTGGTCTCCCACAAGCTTTGAAGAAATTCGATGAAGTATGTATTATTGTGGATAGACTAACCAAGTCTCCACACTTCATTCCGGTTGTGACAACTTATTCTTCAGAGCATCCAGCTCAGATCTATATCTGTAAGATTGTTCGTCTTCATTGTGTGCCGGTGTCTATTATATCTGATCAGGGCACGCAATTCACATCGTATTTCTGGAGAGCTGTGCAATGTGAGTTAGGTATGCAGGTTGATTTGAGTACATCATTTCACCCCCAAAAGGACGGGCAGTCCGAGCTCACTATTCAGATCTTGGAGGATATGCTAAGCGCCTGTGTTATGGATTTCAAGGGTTCATGGGATCAGTTCTTACCGCCTGCAGAGTTTGCCTATGACAACAACTACCGATCGAGTATTATATGTCTCCTTATGATGCCTTATATAGAAGGCGGTTCCGTTCTTCAGTTGGTTGGCTTGGGCTAGAAGAGGCTAGGTTGTTGGGTACGGATTTGGTATGGGATGCCACAGAGAAAGTCAAGTTGATTCAGGATAGGTTTAGTACATCACAGTCTAGGCAAAAGCGTTATGTTGATTGGAAGGTTCGTGATGTTGCATATATGATGGGTTAGAAGTTATTTCTTAGGGTTTTGCCGATGAAGGATGTGATGAGGTTTGGGAAGAAGGGTAATTGGTCCCTCTGTGGTGCTTGAGAGAGTTCACCATCTGAAGCTTCAGTATCCACTGATTAGTTAGAGAACTATGGACCATCTGAGTGCATATCCAGTAGCCAATGCATTGGGCATATAATGACCTAAGGCTAGACATTACGACATGATGTGCCCTTATATGATAAGAAATCCATGGCGTGCTTGCATAACTACTTCCATATACCATTAGAACACCACCAGAATGAGCATGATAACATGCTAATACCACTAGAAAGTACCTAATAGTTTACAGAATACAAATGAAACAAAACAACAAGCAAGAACAGGCATTAACAAACATAACATACACATCAATCTGGAGCTTTTCTTTGGCAACCCTAACCCTAAGATTAGGAGTTTGTGACTTGTCAAGGTTGATTAGTCTCCTCCTTGCACTTGGCAGTTCAGAGAAATAGTGAGACTGAATTGTACCTTCAAAACAAAATACATGGTTAGCTAAATGATGTGCCACAGTGTTGCCCTCCCTTAACCCATGCTGGAATATCATATTAAAATGCTTCTTCATCTCATTGATTCTCTAAACCGCAACCACAATGCACCAGGGTAGATCCCATTCTCCATCAATGATCCTCTTCATCACAAGTGAGTCTGTCTCCATTATAAGAGGATGCAATTCATGATCCACACAGAAAGACAGTCCATTCCTAATTGCCATAGCCTCGGCTACTATATTTGTTGTTTACTCCAGTTGTTGTGCCCTAAAATACACCAAGTCTTCTTCACTGTCTCTCATACAAAACCTGTAGAGCTAGATCTTGGATTGCCTCTTGATGCTCCATCTGTATTACACTTATACCATCCAGTATGTGGGAATTGCCATGCTACTCTTTTGGTCACAATAATAGGCTTGTACTCCTCAAAGAACTTGATCATATCCGACCAAAGATAAGGTATGTGTGGCAGCCAACTATACCTATCCTTTTCCAAGAAATGCAGTGTCTTGTTGATTTCATGAATAACCCTATGAACTAACACTGATCCCCCATTCATGTTTGTGTTTCTCATCTTCCACAGCTCCCAAGTAATAATTGTTGGAACTGCTTGATACAATGGCTTCATTTTTGGACAACAAGCAGCATTCCACCATGCCCTAATCACCTTATGGACCTGCACCAATTGAACATTGATCCCAGCAATATTTAAGAATGTCCTCCACACCCTAGTAGCAGTAGTACCATTCAAGAACAAGTGATCAAAGGATTCCTCCTGTGGAGATTGACAACACTAATACCTAGACATATAAATGTAACCTTTCCTTCTCCACATATCATCAGTAGCCAGTTTGAACCTCCATAACCTCCAAAGAAAGAAAGATATCTTGAATGGCAATCCCTTTATCCACATATTCTTGAATTCTGGATTAGGGTTTTCCCTATGCCTCACTAGATTCCAAGCACCACTCATAATAAACTTGCCTATAGATGTAGGCTTCCACCAAGGTCTATCCCAGTATCCATCACTGCCTTCAAACTGCACATGTTGCTTAATATGGTCAGCAATGTCTTCTGGAAATGATTGATCAACCAGTTACTCATTCTATCCATATCCTTGCCTCAGTTCCACCACTTCTTGTAGCTCCTCATTGATGTGATAATCTAGAGGCACTAGGTGATACAATCCCCCTAATCCTGTCCAATTTTCGCGCCAAACATTAGTGGTACCAGTCTTCATCTCCCACCAAATCTCATGCTCCACTTTTTGTCTATCATTTAGCATTTGTCTCCAAATATGTGAATATTCCCTAAACTATACAACTGTAGGCAGCTCCTTCTTGCAGTACTTATTCCATATGAAATTTGACCACAAAGATTTTGTGGTTCTAAATCTCCACCACAACTTTGCAAATAGTGCTTTGGAGACATCAAACAAAGATCTGAAACCTACCCCTCCCTCCTTTGGGAGACACAATTTATGCCATGAAGACCAATGTCTGCTTCTCCCTTCCTCCTTTGTACTCCAAAAGAACCTTGCAAAGAGCTTAAGCAAATGTTCAATAATGTTTTTAGGTGGATCAAGTACTGACAACATGTGTATTGGCATACTTTGAAGGACACTATTGATCAATGTTGCCTAGCAACCATAAGGTACCAATTTCCCCTTCCATGAGTGCAGATTGACCCTCACCTTCTTAGTAAGATCATCATAATTAATAGCATCCTAGGAAGCTCAACTCTATTCAAGGACAAGGATGAAGCTTTGGAATCTCAAAGATGGCCTTTAACAAGATGTCAAGCTAAAGAGTTGCAAAACAAGGTCATTAGACTTCAAGTGCAAATAAAGAAATTATTAATTGGGAGGAAGAGCTCAAGGATAAATGATGTGAATTGGCTAGGTGATAGCATCAAGGACACATAGAGTTTTGGAATCTCTAAGAAAGCCATTTACCAGATCTCAAGCTAAAGAGTTGCAGACTAAGGTTGCTGGACTTCAATGGCAAATAAAGAAGCTTTTAATTGTAGAGAAAGAGCTCAAGCCCAAAAGAGATGAATTATCCAAGTTTTACAATTATTTGGTGGCCCAAATTGAAGTCCAAGAGAAGGAAGATTGGGTCACCAAATCAGCCCTTGAAGTCCACCAAAAGGGCTCAAAATGAGCTTAAAAGAGGTCCGAAAGGGGGTGTTTCGAAAGGAGTCCAATTAGAGTCCAAACAATGGCCCAATCTAGTAGTTTTAAGGTCCAAATTTTCCCCAAAGGTATTTGGCCGCCCATCCTCTTATATTTTTGTATCTTTTATTCCTTAGCAACTACCCTACCTAATTTTGATGACTTTTGTTACCCCTTAGCAACCCCCCCCCCCCCAACCTAATTTTAAGGACTTTTACCCCTATAAATAAGGAGTTCTTCTCATTCATTAGGCACTTGATTATTCATTAAGAATATCATACTTTGAGAGTTCTTTTGAACCTTTGTTACTTATGCTTTGAGCTTTATCTTTCAACCCTTACTTGTTCATAGTTCAAGGTAGTAAGATTACTTCTCTATTGTGATATCTTTGATTCCTTTGTAGTATTCTTAGAAGGCGATTAATACTAGTTATTGATTGTTGTCTCAAGTTACCTGTAAAGCTGTCAAGAGTCGAATCTACTATTTTGATTTGTGTTTAAGTAAAGGCGTTTGATTTCGTCAATAAATCAAGATGTTGTTGCTTGTATCTTGTCAAGGCTATAGAACTTGCGTTCTTGGAAGTTCCTGGAATTCTTTCCTTGAATTTTTCCATATCCTTTATTTTCTGCACTTCAATTCTAGTTGTTCAATTCCTTATTATTATTGCTTCTGCATTTACTTCTCAAATTCTTACTCTAGTTTGGATTCCCGACCTAGTTGTTATCAAGTAGTATTAGAGCGGTTCTATCAAGGTTTCGTTCTTGATAATTCTAGCGATTACTTGAACACTAAGAGCGGAAAAAATGAAAATCAGTTAAAAAAAAAGAATTGTTTGCTCTACAAGAAACTTCTTTTGTATCTAATTTGTTTTCAAAAATTAACAAAGGAAACAAGAAGAGGGGATCCTAGATCTCAAAGATACGAAACAAAATTTAATTTTTCTTACTCTTTCTAATTATATAATCCTTTCCTTTTTGTTCGTGTCTTGTTTCAACCGAGCCTAATAGTTCTAGGATTTGGTTTTTCTTTCATTAGTTCCCCAAAAATCTAAATTTTACTACTAAGAAATTCATACGAGTTGGGTTTAACTATAAATCTACAAAATATTTTGTTCAAAGGTTATTTCGAGAGAAAAAAAAAGGCAAAGAGAGGTGAGAGTATTATAAGGAAAAAGCCAAATTTGAGAGATACATATTTCCTTAAATCTATGTTAAGATGTCTCAAACATGTAGTTACAGTGGAAGGAGGAGATCTATGACTCAACAACTTGAAAAGCCGAACTTACAGTATACTGAATGGAAGGAAGACAATGGTAAAGTTATTTTTCAAACAAGAGCTAAAGTAATGTCTGCAATTTATGCCCTTAGAATTGACAAAGCATTTGGCTATAACTTAATTAGCACTTATATGGTTGAGAAATTGAACTTGCCTTGTTTTGAACATATTGAACCCTATATGTTGAAAGGAGTAAGAGTAGATAAAAGAATGTTATTGCAATTCTCTATTGGAAGGTATGAGGATGTGATTTGGTGTGATGTCATTCCCATGAATAGTTTTCATATCTTGTTGGGAAGGCCATGGTATATTTATAGAAGTACTTCATATAGTATGAAAAAAAATAGATACTCTTTTGAGGTTAACGGGAAGAAACTCATTCTTGGGCATTTGACTCCCTCACAAATTTGTGAAGATGAAAAGATTGTTAAAGAGAATATGGAAAAATATGAGAGAGAAAAGAATGAGAGGAGTAAGGGAGTGCATGTTGACATTCCAAGAGAGGAAAAAGGAGATGTTGTCTTGAGTGAAAAGAGTGGGGTGTCAAGTAAGGTAAAGAGTGATCTTGAGAAAAAAGAAAAGAGAGAAGGCAATGAGATAACAAAAATCAATGAGGTAGAGAGAGAAAAACAAGAGGGTTTGAGTGAAGAAAAAGAAAAACACTTTAGTGAGAAAAAATAGGCTAAGGGTGAGGAAAAAGTTAGTCTTGTGATAAAAGCCAAAGAGAGTGTAAGCAAGAAAGAAATATCTTTACTTCCTAACCCATTAACTCTTTCTTGTTTTAGTTCATGTGATTTTATGCAGCCACATGTTGAAATACCTTTTGAAAGGGGAGGTAAGGGGCAAGAGATGGTGGAAAAGGATCCAATTGCATTCCAACATGAATTTGGCGAAATCTATTCTTGTTGGATGGTGGAGGATAAAATCTTGGTTAATTTCTTTGTTGTTGAACCTTTTGACTATTTTGATCCATATTTACAGTTTTATGACATGGAGTTCCCTAAAGACATTGCTAAGTTGGATCCAATGAATAAAAGAATACAAGGTGATGATGTTCCATTGGTAAATAAGTCCAAGTATGGTATGTATAATTGGTTTATTCGAATTCTTGGCCTTTCTAGTACACCTAAGGTATTTTTGCAGGTAATGAATTATACTCTTATTTCTTATATTGGTGACTTTATAATTTTTGTGGATGATAATATTTTGATGCACATCAAGTCATTAAGTGTAATATCTAAGTTAAAGTGCAAGAGTAATTTGCTTCCTTTTGCAATTATGTATGACATAGATAATTATGTATTCCAACTTGGTGGAAAGAGGCATGAAATTTATGAGAAGAGGCTTGCGAATGAGTTAAATATTTTTTCTTCTCTTATTCAAGTGGCTAATGAATTTCATGTGATAAATTGCTAGAATGTGATTGTTGTTGTGTGATGGGGAGTCATTCTTCAAGTCATGTTCATTGTAAGCTTGTAAAAGTGTTTGTTACTAGTAAAGAGGATATGCATGATTGATGTAACACTTGTGATCAAATACTCTTTTATGTAGAGGAATCCATGAGATTTGTAATTGTAGATAGTTCGCTATATCATGTAAGTATCGTATTTGATACATGTGGTAGAGATACTTATATTAAATGGATGTGTGGTCAATCTTTTATAATTTTTTTGTCATGTATACCTATGGACTACTATCGAATTGCAAGTTCCATTGCATGGCACATCTAAGAGAGGTTTTTATTATATTGGTCTAGGTAGGCATAAATTTTATTAGGATGATGATGTCCATATGCTTTATAAGGGAGTGTTTACACCTATTAGGATTAATTGGGTTAAATGGACACATGGTCACTATCTTGTTTTATTCCTATTATTTTCTAATATTAGTGGATGCCAATTACTAGTGCGTGTTTTCTTTTTCTTGTAAGGTCAAAATTCGAGGACGAATTTTCTTCAAGAAGAGGGGAATGATAGCATCCTTGGAAGCTCAACTCTATTCAAGGACAATGATGAAGCTTTGGAATCTCAAAGATGGCCTTTAACAAGATGTCAAGCTAAAGAGTTGCAAAACAAGGCCATTAGACTTACTGCCACTTTTGCGGCTTCGCACCTGCGACAAAGACCTCACAGGTGCGATCACACCAGAAGCCATAAGCTTCAGCAATACACCATGTCACGCCCCGACCTCGGGGAGCGTGATCGACGCTCAACCGAGATACCTCAATTAAGCAAGCCTGCTAGATGTCTTCTACCCAACCTTGCCCATTAACAATATAAGAATCAGTACAAGTGATAAACATGATAAGAGTCAAGTGTTCCACAATATTTTCCATTACTAAAGGTTATTCATTTATGATTTCCAAAATATTACAAGGCTATAGATATGATAAAAAATATATTTTCCTAAATACCAACACTTACTAGTTTAATTCCCAACATCAAACACCACCCACATCCTGTCTACGGAGCCTCTAAGTACAACAGAAAAGTAGTATGAAAGTGTCGGCGACAAGGCCCCGGTTATACATCAAAACATAAAGTACAACGTCAAATGACATGAATCCCGGAACATAGTAAGGCTCACCAAAATCTGCTAAATAGAGAGTAACTGCTAACGAGGATCAAAACTGTCTGCTGACGAACCACCTGCATCCATTGAAGATGCAGTGCCCCCGGCAAAAGGGACATTAGTACATATGGAATAGTACTAGTATGTAAAGCTAAATTTCCTCTTTCAAGATAGAGTTCCAATATAAGAAAGGGAAAACCATAGAAACAGCAAGTCACAATCAACAATATCCAAATGCCCACCTTAAAACATAACAATTTTCAAAATATGAAAATAATATATATTTTTGGTTGGGAGATCATTAGCACCGATATACCATCGTGTTTTTAGAATGGAGTCAGATCATGCCCGATCGGCTAGGCCATCTTCCAATTCACAGCTAATATGAATCTCATCCCAATTAAGGGGAATAATCATAATCACCTCAATATTTCAATCTCATCCCAAATAAGGGGGAATAATCACAATCCACCCCTACACTGGCACGTGTAGTTTTAGGTGTGGACCTTATGACCCACCCTTCCTCGATTTGCTAATGATACTCCCAAAAAAAATTTGTTTTGCACAAAAGGGAAACAAAAGTACAAATATATTGTATATTCACCTCTTAACCTTTCACTCTCTCTCTCTCTCTCTATATATATATATATAGCTTCGTTGGTACTTTCAATAATTCACAACATCATTATTTCCTTGGCTCTCTTGGCCATACTTTTGATTCTTCATCCATGGCACGTTGTCCATATTTCATATTTCACATTTTCATTCTTTACTTTCATGGATCATCATCATAAATATCAACAAATAGAATATTCCAGAAATCACAACTTTAGGTTTATATTATTTAAACACAATGGATTTCTTTCCAAGAAATGGAGTAAAATAATTGGCAATCGAAGCACAAGTTAAAATCATAAACGAGTAACACGTCATTCATTCTTGAAAACTTTTCCCCAAAAGGGAAATACACAATTTCAACTCATGAAGATATATGAGCTCAAAACACATTGGAAATACTTACAAAGCATAGCATTAGTTAAAACAACTACATTTGGGCATAACTTGGGTACATAAGCTTTTAGACAAATCTATTTTCGAAGTCAGTTTGGAATAGTTGAATCAAGGCCTATTTCATAACCTTTCTCACATTATTTCATTTTCTCGGCACCATTGACCACAAGTATAACTTTCATTCTTGGTACGTTGGCCACACTTTATATCTCCAACCCACTTCTTTCACTTTCAAGCATCCTTATAGATTATCAACAACAAGGCATTTCAAATCAAGACTTTAGGTATACATATAAGCAATTGGAGTTTTAGACGTATGGAGTATTCTTTCCAAATTAAGCATAATGGACTTTCATATGAAATACGACCCAAGCCATAACATTTTAATACACATATTATTCCTGAACACATTTCCGAAGGATAACATAATGTTATAGGAATATTCAGAATGTATTTTGAATAGATAATTCTCGACACTGGCTTATTCGGGACAAACGAATTTATTAGGAACAACTCGGAACATGGCAATAAGGAACTTGAGCCAACCATACTTGAAACTTACGGGAACAACATGGAATTCAATTCTAAGAGTGTAGTTTAGCCAAAATACCTTGTTTGAGCTTTCATTAAGTTACTACAATATCCCAACCCTTCTAGAAATAACAATCTATAGGAAGATAGCAAATATTGGATAATAATTAGAAGGATTCACATGGTATAAATCTCTTAGGAATTTTGTCAAACACCTAGTATGCAAAATAGACTATAAATCTCTACAATGGTAATCCCTTCCTCCCTCAACCAATTTCAGCAAGAAACTAACCAAAATAGTTCATTAATCCCACATACTACAACCCATTGTCACATGCATGGCCTATTTCCAACCCCCACAATATACTTGAGCTCATAACCTCTTGCTTGAAAGCTTAGGAGTAGGACTTACCCGGATAGATGATAATCTAGTGATTGGCTTCCTTGATTCTTAAAGATTGGTGCAAAATTGGGTGATTAGAATGCTAGGTCTCCTCCTTCTCTCTCCTAAAATACTCTTACCTCTCTCTAAAATCATCAAACATTTGCTTCAAAATGAACCCCTAAGGCTATTTATCAAAATGGGGTCGGGTTATAAAAATAGGAAAATGGACCCTAAGAACTCAGGTCTGCGGTCGAAGAATGGACCGCATAACAGATATGCGGCCCGCAAAATAGGCCTCTAAAACGATACCAAGAATTGGGCTGGTCTTGAGCGGTCTGCGACAGCTCTGCGGTCCGCAGACCACTAATGAGCTCGCAGAGTGGACCGCAGAATCGCCCAACGAAATTCTTCATGCCAAATCTGCGATGGAAAATGCGGACCGTGAAATGTATATGCGATCGCATAATGGACCGCAAAAATACTTTCAAAATTCAACCATTTGTTTACTCAACTCTGCGACGGGTATGCGGCCCGCGGAGTGGTTCTGCGGTCGCAAAACTGACCGCAGAATCGCCTTCTTCTGCCAAATATTTCCATTAACTCCTCAATGCATTCTTCAACCCAAAAGGTCCGTCTACAATCCTCAAACACATAAGCCTACCCCGGCACCACGAAACCTTAAATTCCTTGGCAAACGTTTACGGGGCCATACACACCAAGTCCAAAACCTAATCCGAATTCAATCTGAATCACACCCGAGGCGACCAGGACCCCATCCAAACATACTAACAGGTCCAAATACACGATACAAACTTAGTCAAAGTCTTAAATCACATCAAACAATATCAAAGTCATGAATCGCACCCCAATTCAAGCTTAATGAAACTAATGAACTTCCAACTTCTAAAATTAATGACGACCCATATCAAATCAACTCCGAATGACCCCAAATTTTGTATACTAGTACCAAATGACACAACAGACCTATTCCAATTCCTGGAACTAAAATCCGAACCCGGTATTAATAAATTGAACTCTCGGTCAAACCTCTTAAACTTCCAAACTTTTAACTTTCCAACTTTCGCCAAAAAGCCTCAAACCAACCTACAGACCTCCAAATCAATATAAGGACATACGCCTAAGTCCAAATTCACCATACGAAGCTATTGGAACCATCAAAACTCCATTCCGGAGTCGTCTACACACAAGTCAAGCTCCGATTAACTCATTCAACTTAAGCTTCCAACCTTGGGACTAAGTGTCTCAATTCACTCTGAAACATCCCCGAAACTAAACCAACCACCTCGGCAAGTCATATTACTACAAATGAACATAGAAGAAGTGATAAATAGGGAAACGGGGCTACAATGTGCAAAAACGACCGGCCGGGTCATTAAAACAACATATCAACTCGCACCACACGTGCCCATATACCACAACAATACCAAAACACTTGTACCAATATCACAACAATACACAACCCACGGTGTCACAACCCCAATTTCCCTCTGTAGGATGTCGTGACGACACCTAGTTTCTAAGACTAGGTAAGACTAACACTTATTGAATTAATAGAAGATTTCAACCATCAACTGATAAATATGAAATAGAATTCTTTATACACAACTTACAATCCCAAAATCGGTAGTACAAGTCATAAGCTCTACTGAGTGGCTAGAAAATCCCTAGATACAACTGTTGGGAAAAGAATTAAACAGTACAAGCATAATTTCAGAAAGTGACTCCGAGCCCTACAAATAAATAGTACAATTTCAAAATTAAACAGTACAAGTATAATCCCTAGATGCTCGACGAGCTGGCTAATAATCAACAATAACCGAGGCATCTGAGATCTGCACAACAATGTGCAGAAGCATAGTATGAGCACACCATAACGGTACCTAGTAAGTATCAAGACTAACCTCAGTGGAGTAGTGACGGGCGACAATTAAGACAACCACTGGAGTAAACACCTGAACAAGTATAAATGTAGAACTAACAGGGAGCAATGTCTCTATAAAATCTAGGCATGATGACAATAATAATTCAATACTTGTAATAGGAAGCTAAAAGAAACAATTAACAACAGGGAACAAACAAGTAATAACACTGTAGAGTGAGCTGAACACAGTTCAAATCCGGTGAAACCAAATAAGGGAAAATCAAGTGACATCTTAATAGGAACAACCTCTTTCACACCAGGTTTACCCAAGAATATCCACGAGGTACCAAACCTCAAAATCACAAATCATGGGTCCTAATTCGTGAACCATAATCACTCGGCATCTTGTGCCCACATTACAATTCATAACAGCATGGACGACTCACGTGCCAAGGGAGTGAAAATATCTAATATCCACATGGACCACTCACGTTCCAAAAATAATCATGACTCATGACTACACGGACAACTCACGTGCCAACAGGATAACTCTCATACATAACGGTATATGTAAATGGTCAAAACATTAGGATTCATCTTCTTAGACTGATATGGGTGATTTATTTACGTGTATGCTTGTGCAAATATTTTACCACAATTTAAGTCAACAAGTAATAGTAGAGACAATGAAAGGTACATAAGAAACGATCACCACAAAATGTATTGTGTAATAAAGACAACAATAAAATTGAAACAACGAATACTACAACAAGATTAACTACACAAAACTAAGCAATAATTCAACTCAAAGAGAGACAATTAATAGTACGCTAAGGGAAACAACAATGAAAGACAAGTACAAAAGAATGGGGAAATGTCAACAAGAGTCACTACCGAGGTACCGCCTCGTAGTCGCAAATCATAAAATTAATCACAATCTTTCTTTATATCACCGCATGAGCCTTTACATTTAGTTTTGAAAAATCATTTTTCCCGTAATATCATCCCGCGTTTTAGCCCACCTTATCACACCACATAGCTTCTAGTAGTTCCCCTACTAGCCATGAGTATCAAGCCCACCTTATCTCACAGCATGCGTTTCAACACCCAGACCTTAGACCACTGCATGCGTATCAATAATAACAACGGCACGGCAGAAACCTCGTGCAAACATCATAACAATAGCAGAAACATCGTGCAAACACATAACAACAGAAAGGCAGAAACCACGTGCAAACATCATAATAATCCTCTCAACAATAACATGTGAGCCAAAACATAACAACTCAACAAAATGACTTTCGCAACCATGCATAGCCCTCGACTCAACAACACTGAATGAAATAATATGTAGCAATGATTCCATAAAAGTACAATTTGACGATAAGAGAGATAGCATGAATCAATGATTTCAAATAAGGATAAGTCAACAATGAACAGGGTTAACAAAACTTCATTTAAGGTTGAGCAATTACGAAAGAGATACAACAAATTCAACTAAGGATAAGCAATTTCGGTAAAGATAATAATAACTTTAATTAAGGATAAGCAATTACGGAAAGGATAGCATGGCAATAAAAGAGGCAACAACTTCAGTTAAGGCACATTAGAGTTTAATCGGCAATAAGGGTGGAACATGAAGCGATTAATTACAAATAAGACACGTAAGGATGAATTCAGTAAATGGGGGATTTAACATGACAAAACAACTTCATATCTAATGAACATAAGAATCTAAGAGTCCTAAACTGTCAAATTCTCATAAATAAGCTGAGCACGTACTCGTCACCTCGCGTACATGGCCTTCACATGACACAATTAGCACAAATGACTCAAATCCTAAGGGGTAGTTTCCCCCACACAAAGTAAGACAAGATACTTATCTCAAAGAAGCTAGACCGATACTTTAAAATGACCTCCTCGTGTGAAACAAATCTCCGGACGACTCAATTCTAGCCAAAACAACTTAATATCATAAACCAAACCATAGTAAATAATTTCGGATAATAAAACTTCAATCTTTAATTAATACTAAAAAGTCAACTCAAAAAGTCAACCCCGAACTCGCGCATCAGAACCCAACTAAAATTACAAAAATCCAAACACCCATTTGATAACGAGTTCAACCATACAAGAATTACTCAAATTCGACCACAAATCGCCTTTCAAATCCCCATAAATTAGTTTTAAAAGTTTTCACAATTTTTCCCCAAATTTCCAACTCAAATCACTAATTAAATGATGCAAATAACAATAGATTCGGGTAATATAGCCAAAACCAAGTTAGAATCACTTACCTCAATGATTTTCTAGAAAGACCGAGCTCTCTATGTCCAAAAATGAAAAATGAGATGAAACCCTCATTTATATGGTACCACATCTGATCTCCCAAAGTGTTGACCGCACATTTTTTGTGTGGTTCGCACTTCCAAGTTCTGCGGCCGCACTAAAGCAACAACTGTACTAACAGGTTTCAGTAAATTGACCATAACATTTTGTACGCATGTTCAAATGATGAAAAGTTTGATTTTTTAGAAACTAAACTCAAAGGGCTACAACTTGTATTTTTGGATCATCTCCAAATTCCTTATAGATTAAAAGATATAAGCTTCCAAAGTTAGACCATCAAACGTGCAAGTTTCCCCTGCTGCGATCCGCACCTTTCTCCACTACGACCGCACATCGGCTTTGCCTCAGCACTCCCAAAATGTGCCATCCGCACTTCAACTGCTCCAGAACATCATCAAATTGCCGAAATACCCAAACATATTCAAAACTTACCCAAAACACAGCCAGGGTCCCCGGGACCCCATCCCAACATACCAACAAGTCCTAAAACATAATAAGAACTTACTCAAAGCCCCAAATCAGATCAAACAATATCGAAACTACGAATCGCACCTCGAATCGAACTTATGAATTTTCGAATCTTTCAACTTCCAAAACTTGTGCCGAAACATGTCAAATCAACCTGGAATAACGGCAAATTTTGCATGCAAGTCCCAAATGAAATAACGGAGCTAATCCAACTCTCGGAATCGCAACCGAGCCCGATATCAACAAAGTCAACTCCCAGTCAAACCTCTTAACCTTCAAAAACTTCAACTTTGCAATATTCGCTAAAATGCATCAAATTACCCTACAGACCTCCAAATCCAAATCCGGATGCACGCCTAAGTCCAAAATCACCATACGAAGCTATTGGAATCATCAAAACGTCATTTCGTAGTCATTTACATAAAAGTCAAATTCCGGTCAACTCTTACCGCTTAAGATTCTAAAACAAGAATCCTTCTTCCAAATTAATCCCAAATCATCCGAAAACCGAACTTGACCCTACACACAAGTCATAACACATAATACGAAGCTGTTCGAAACCTTAAGTTGCCGAATGGTACGCAAATTCTCAAAACGACCGGTCGGGTCATTGCATTCTCCCCTCTTAAACAAACGTTCATCCTTGAACGTGCCAAGAACCATTCCGAACTCGCCAAGTCACCAAGTGTACTCACCATACATATACTCTCGGGTGATCCCACGTCACCCCAATCTATATAGGTCCAACAACACCAACTCAACTGAAGATTATTTCTTCCACCCACACTAATAGGTCTTAGGACCAAATTTCTCACCATCTGACTATTTGCAAAAGACTCGATTCCTACATCAATACACGGTACCAACCTCAACTAGTTACAACAACTTTTGCCTACACCCACAAGGTACAACCACACTACGTAACACATTATGCATATGGCCATAACCACATCTCTGATCACAATACTTGTCCATAATCAAACCCAACACCGACAATTAACCTCATGTCAGCTAGAACCCCGTTCCAAACCTCTACAACACTAACACCGAGGCAAGAAACACGAAGATGCCATGACTATTCACTCAAATCAACAATATCTAATGCCACCTGGGCACACACCTCGTAAGCTAAAACCCAATAAGCACCACGTGAATATGACTAAATATGCAAGGAGAAACACATAAGAGAACTATCAAACAAGCCCGACAGGCACAACTCCCTATCAGTACCATACTATGAATCAATGTCACATGGGAGAATCAAAACACATGAACTAATCACATGGATCTCATCCTGATCTGACTTCCACCGCGGCACGGAACCCGGTTCAACATATCAACCATATGAAAAAGTGAGGATTCCATCCTCTGCTCTGAATCACAAGTAGCATACACATCATACCAACCTAAACCTTCCACTAATTCAATCTCCGCTAACAAAGTCACAACACATACTGAACTCCCACACTGATAGAGCAGCTAAACCACAATTCGTAACCAACCATCCAGAAATCATATCAAAACTACTGAAATGAGTAACAGAAAGCCACTTCTAGTCTCATAGCTCTCAATAATGAATAAAAACAAAATGATAGATACTGGCTACCACTATAGAATCTTCCAACAAGGGTAAACACATAAGCATAGTACCAAATCACTAAACTCACCCGTATGAGAAATAACATAGGAGGACTCACCCCGATAAGCAGAGCCGAAACAAAATACGAATGATTCCTCTTTATAACAAAGCGAAACCATACCCGTACAACATCATCTGGTACAACGGCCTTAGCCCTACCATAGAAAGCACATCAATGGATTGGGCCTCCCCCTCTTGAGCACCCTCTACTCGCCTGACCTGCACCCCAAGCTGGCGGTGCAGGGATATCAGCAACTGGAGCAGAACTCATAACCGGAATACCCCGCTGTGACATATCTGTCAGGAGTCTGGGACAATCTCTCACCATGTGGCTGGTATCTCCACACTCAAAGCAACTTCTCTGCTGACGTGGTTGTGAAAGTTGTCCGGCACGGGTATCCTAAGACCCATGGGCACCTGGAATACCGTGCGGAGCCTTAAGTGCAAACTCAACTGACTGACCCACTAAACCTATTGGTTTTTTAAGAATTATATTTTATTTTTATTAAAATGTGGATAAATTTGAAGGTTTATATAAATATAAATTTTTATTAGATTAATATAATGGAATAATTAAAATTTATCCCATAAAGAAATTTTAGTTGATCATAAATTTGTCCATTTGTTAATTCTTGGTAATTAAACATATATTACATTTCGAAAGATCTTATTCATAACTGTAATATACTAAATAGATTAATTTTGTATATGCACAAAAAATTAAAAATTAAACCAGCCCGTGATCACCCATATTCAGTTTTTAGTTTGTTTTTTGTATGTATACAAATTTTATAATCAAAGAAATGGTAATGTTATAAAAGCAGATTTGGTTCTTAATATCTTATAATAAAATAAAAATCTTAAATACGAGCAAATTTAAATTTGTTTCCATTCCCATTCTAAAAAAGTTGATTACTTTCCTTTTGTCCCCTACTACCTTAAAAACTTAACATTTAAGAAGTGCATTTATTAGGTAAGTTGTTGCTGCATCGTCTATACATATATATCTCAAGATATGCAGTAACTTCATACACAAATTATAAAGAAACCATCAGTGAAATATACCAGTATAGAAAATGGAGAAGGCATCAAGCATTGTGTTCCCTCTTATATTCTTGTTTTTGTTAGGTTAGGTTTTTCTCCTCTCTCCCTTTTTTCATTAAAGTGTCTTCTTTTTTTCTCTTCTTGTGCTGGTAAAAAATATATCCATAAATAGGAGGAGGTGATTTAAACCTCATATAGTAGCATGCATATCCAATTTCATGAATAAAAGACAAAAGAATAAATTTTTTAATTCTATTTATTCGAATTTGACAAGCTCATCTCAGAGCACAAGATATTGATAATAATAGAATGGACATTTTTGATAGATATAGTAGTTACTTGAAGAACATCTGCACATTTAATATTTATATGTTGCCAATGAATTTTATTGTTGATCACTTAACATTTTATATGGTTTCACAGGTTCACCATCATATATGGTACTGTAAAGACAAGTTCAGAAGTGTCAAACTACGAAAGATTGTACTCCTGCATCTTGCAAACGAGGAATTCTACTTTGTTTAGAAGGAACTTGTATATGCGATGAGCCACCAGCATACCTCGCAAGAGATAGTTTTTTAAGGACGGATGTTGGTCCTTGCAAGCAGAATAGTGATTGTACAGATAAATGTCCTCTTAAATGTCCAGGAGGTTGCTTTAGTGGAATTTGTATTTGTAGTTGTTAGAGCCAAAATTGAGACATGAAAGAGGAGTATATAAGAGACCATTTTATCTTATTGTAAATTTGTTTTTTTTTTTCCCATTATTTATCATTTTCGTTTTCTTAATTTATAATTTTCATTTCTAGGAATTTACTCTTAAGAATTTGTTTATTATTTTATGATAGTTTCAAACAATTAATTTACACAAGATACATCATTTGAAATTTTTGCTTATAGTTTCTTTAATTATCATTATTATTTTATTTTACAATTTATGTTTTGTCATTATTTTCTAATAGTTAGGGATGGATTTAACTAATAGTGAATCATCATTTTCCTTGATCTTATTTAAAGCTAAGTCACCTAAACAATATCACGTTTGGTTAGAAAAATGGTTGAAATTTCTTCCCAAAAACTTTTTTCCAAGTTATGAAATCATGATTGTTTTTGCAAAAAGAAGACTACTTTTTTTTTTTACAAATTTGAAGATATTTTTTAAATTTTTATTGCATTATCAAGAAGAATATCGATGTCAACTAGAATTCTGGTCATGGCAGAGAAATCACATCGATGGAAGTGTCAAGACCCGAAACCCACTATAGGGGTCGTGATGGCACCCAGTCTCTAAAATTAGATAAGCTGATCACTTGTCAATATTTAAAGCAACAAAACATGATAGTGTCACGACCCGAAATCCCCACCGCGGGGCCGTGATGACGCCTAATACTGAATGCCAGTCAAGCTAACATAACAAATAATATAAAAAGGAAAGCAATAAATATCTAATAACTAACCGATGACATAACATAAATTATCCTAAGACCTTTGGTGTCACAAGTACATGAGTGTTTAGATCCAGCTAAATACAAGGTTTGAAATAAATACAACATTATCCGAAATGAGAGGAAACAATACAAAGAACTAGAAAATGACTCCAGGCTCTGCGAACAGAGTGCAGCTCTACCTCGAATCACGGACTGGTAGATGCTAAGTACCTCTCGGGACTCCGCTGGTACCAACATCAAAATTTGCACAAGAAGTGCAGAAGTGTAGTATGATTACAACCTACCCAATGTACTCACTAAGTGTCAAGTCTAACCCCGACGAGGTAGTGACGAGGGTAAGACAAGAAACCTACTAAAACCTAAGTAGATATATATATATATATATATATATATATATATATATATATATATATATATATATATATATACACACACAGCAATTAAAAAACATGTAAGGCATTTATAAGAAATAATGAGGTAGGGGCATATAAAAGGGACAACAACCAAAACAAATAGTACGGAATCACCAAGTATGTCTCTTTCTGAAATAAGTAACGAAACCGTCAAATTAAATTCACAATTCAAGTATCAAGTAAAAGCAATGGAATCATCAAATTGTACGGCATCACCTTTCGTGCTTTTACTCTCATCCTCACCATATAATATAACAAATGCAACGGCACGACATCACCCTTCGTGCTTTTACTCTCTTCCTCACACAGTATCATTAATGCAATGGTACGACATCACCCTTCGTGCTTTTATACTTATCCTCACATGATATGATAAATGATAATGAAGTAATCAAGTGCACGACATCACCCTTCGTGCTTTAATCCTCACATTCACTAAATCAATAATGACAAAATGCAAATAAGGTACGGCAACACCCTTCGTGCTTTTTACTCTTCCTCACCAAGTAACAATAATAACCCAAAGTGTGAAGCAATGCGGGAAGCAATTTTTAACTTTAACCACGGTATTATGATAAGTAAACTCAACATCCAATTTCCAACAACTTCAAAATAAGCAATAAACACGAAAGTGAATAATTAAAGGAATAGCAATCTAACTAAGGCATGGAAGGCATAGTAAATAAAATAACACGGTACAATTAGATAATTTTCACCCGCATGCTTTATCATGACAATGTATATATACTCGTCACCGTGCATATACTCTGTCCCCACACATAATTCACGTAGAAAATAGACCAACAAGTTCTAGTTCCCTCAAGTCAAAGTTAAATATGACACTTACCTCGCTCCACAACTAAATCAACAATCAATTATGACTTTGCCTTTTGAACAAGCCTCTGAACTAACCGAATCTAGCCAATTATCGATCAAACAATTCAAAATAAGATTTAGAAGCTACCCAAAAATGAAAAAGGTTCAATTTTGATCCTTTTTTAAAAAGTCAACAAAAGTTAACCCCGTGCCCGCTAGGTCAAAATTCGAGATTTGGACCAAAACTCGATTACACATTCACCTCCGAGCTCGGTTATGTGATTTATTTCGAAATTCGACCTCAATTTGAGGTCTAAATCTCAATTCTATAAAATTTCTAAATTCTATCCAAAACCCCTAATTTCTACCATGGAATTCATATATTTGATGTTAAAAATGCATGAAACATAATAGGAAATTGATAGAAAATGAATTAGAGTTGCTTACCAATGAATTTGGGATGAAATGTTCTTCAAAAATCGCCTCTAGAGTGTTTGGGATTGAGAAATGGTGTAAAATGAGCTAAATCCCGACTTTTCCGTCTTTTATCCAGCTGCAGACGTCACATTTGCGTACTATTATTCGCAATTGCGATATCCGCATTTGCGAAACAGTGCATGAGATGTCGCAAATGCGACCAAATGTTCGCATATGCGAACTGCTTACCTATCGCAAATGTGGCCCCTCCGTCGCATTTGTGAGGACCTCTTGCCCCGACTTGAATTGCAAAAGCGATAGAAATATTGCAAAAGCGAAAACGCAGGATCGCATTTGCGACATGTTCTTCGCATTTGCGAAGAATACCACCCCCAGCCAAATATCGCATTTGCGAGTCTAACTTTGCAAAAGCGGGACTTATAATTATGAACAGGCTCTCACAATTGCGAGACCTGCAATCAGAAACCAGCAACGGTTGGGCACCAGCAGTTCCAAACCCATCTGTAACACCTCCAAAACTTACCCGAGTCCCTCGGGCTCCAAACCGAACATGCACAAGAGTGTAATAACATCCTACAAACTTGCTCGCTACCTCAAATCATCAAAATAACATCAAATTACAAGAATCAATCATTAAAACTCAAGAATTTCAACTTAAACTCAATTTTCATAATTCTTCACATAATGTGCTAAACTGCGCTCGGGTCATCCCGGACCCCCAACCAAACATGCGTGCGAGTCCAAAAATATCATACAAACCTACCAGAATCTTCAAAATACCGATCTGAGGTCGTTTACCATAAATGTTGACCGCGGTCAACTTTAGCCTCATTTTAAGTCAAAAAATCTCATTTTCTATAAAAGTTTACATAAAAAAATTCCAAAAAGAGACATGGACCATACACGCAAATCAAGAAACATCAAATAAAGCTATGGAAGGTCTCGGAATACTAAAATTAAGGCTACTACTCAAAATGACCTATCGGGTCGTTACATTATCCACCTCTAAAAGAAATGTCTGTCCTCGAACGGACTTAGAAAAGTACCTAGACGGGTAAAAAGATGGGGGTATCTACTCCACATATCGGATTCAGACTCCCACATAAGCTGACATCTCCATTTCACTTTCACAGAAGGAAAACTCTTGGATATCAACTTATGAACCTCTCGGTCTAGAATAGCCAGTGACTCTTCCTTATAGGCCAAGTTCTCATCAAGTTGAACCGTTTTGAAGTCCAAAACATGTGATATGTCCTCATGGTACTTCCGAATTATAGAGACATGAAATGCCAGATGTACCCCTGCTTGGCTAGGAGGCAAGGCAAGCCTATAAGAAACATCCTCAACTATCTCCAAGATCTCTAACAGGCCAATAAACCTCAGTCTCAACTTTCCCTTCTTCCCAAACCACATCACATCCTTCACAAGAGACACTCGAAGAAGAACCTTCTTACCCACCATGTAAGCCACATCTTGACCCTCCCGGTCCGCATAACTCTTCTGCCTGGACTGAGCTGTGCGAAGTCGCTCCTGAATCACCTTAACCTTCTCCATAGCATCACAGACAAAATCAGTGCCCAACAATCTAGCCTCTCCAGGCTCAAACCAACCAATCAACGAACGACATCCCCTCCCATATAAGGCCTCGTACGAAGCCAACTGGATGCTCGACTGATAGCTGTTGTTGTAGGCAAACTTCGCTAGATGTATAAACTGGTCCCATTGACCCTCAAAATCTATTGTACATGCCCCCATCATGTCCTCCAATATCTGAATAGTGCGCTCAGACTGTCCGTTCATCTGAGGATGAAATGCAGCTGTTACGACGGTAGGTCACCGGGAGTGAAGTAAACTCGGCTCCTGATGTAGCATTCATTCGGACCATTCGACGTTTGATTCTTTCTATCAGGGATACCGATGGCTCTGTGAGAGGGCAAAGCTACCAAGGTGCTTTCCCATGACGGGTTACCCGGTTCAAGGCTTTGTCTTACTAGATCATCTATTGGTAGCAATGATCGAGAGATCAGGCGTAGAATGCATCAGGATGGGAACGAACGTTTATTATTATTTCGAATATGACAGCATGTCTTTCCTGTCTTTGTCAATAGAATGTATTGAATTCTCAATACTGTCTTTCTAGCTGAAGTGTTCACGTAGGTCAAATAGCTTCTATAGCTCAATCCAATAGTAATCAACGGAGATAGAGTCCAGCGGTTCAACCAACGCTTCTAAGGGGAGCGGGGCAAGCAAGAAAGCAGGCAAAGTCATTGAGCCTTTTTTGTTCAACCCAAGTGTTGGAGTTCCAGAGCACACTCTACCTTTGCTTCCTCATTCTTCTGTGCCAAGAATGATCCAATTGAATCTTCTGAAGCTGATATGTAAAATCTCAAGGGCTCAGAAGAGGCTCATTTATGCTAATCAAATTAGTACTCGTGCGGAAGTATTTCCCCTATCATAGAAGGTGTGAAGCAGGCGGGGTCTTTAAAGAAAAAAAGCAAAGCAAGTTCCAGGGATGATTGATATGCTCCAACAACGAGGATTGTGCCACAGCGCAAATAAGAACCCGGCTAGGCTCCGAAACATCCAACCTCACGAACCACCGGTAAATATGCCAAACTGCCCATGCTCTCAGCCCTCCTACTTAATGCATCAGCCAATATATTGGCCTGTCTCGGATGGTACAATATAGCGATATCATAGTCTTTCAACAACTCTAACCATCTCCACTTACACAAATTAAGGTCCTTCTTCTTGAACAAGTGTTGGAGACTCCTAAGGTCGGTATAGACCTCACATAGAACGTCGTATTGATAGTGCCTTCAAATCTTCAACGCATGAACAATGGTTGCCAACTCTAAATCACGTACAGGGTAATTATTTTCATGAACCTTCAACTTATGAGATGCATAGGCAATCACCCTACCATCCTGCATCAACACTACGCCAAGTGCAATACCCAATACATCATAATACACGGTGTAGGATCCCGAACCTGTAGGCAACACCAACACTAGGGTTGTAGTCAATGTAGTCTTGAGCTTTTGAAAGCTCACTCACACTCATCATACCAACTGAAAAGAGTTGCGATGGATGAAAAACCATCCACGAAACTACGATAATAACCCACCAAATCCAAGAAACTTTGAATCTCTATAGCTGATACAGGTCTAATCCAGTTCTGAACTGCCTCAATCTTTTTTCGGATCCACTTTAATTCCCTCATTGGACACCATGTGGCCCAAGAATTCCACTTAATCGAGCCAAAACTCGCACTTGGAGAATTTAGCATATACTTTCTTCTCCCTCAAGGTCTGGAGCACGATCCTCAAGTGCTACTCATGATCCTCCAAGTTGCGAGAGTACACCAATATGTCATCAATGAACACGATGAGGAAGGAATCAAGGTATGGCTAGAACACGTTGTTAATCAAGTGCATAAAGGCTATTGGGGCATTGGTCAACCCAAAAGGCATCACCAGAAACTCATAGTGGCCATAGCGGTCCTAAAAGCCATTTTCGGAAAGTGTGAAGCTCAGATCATCAACTGATGATATCCCGATCTCAGGTCAATCTTCGAGAACACCTTAGTACCCTGAAGCTGGTCAAACAAATCATCAATATGCGATAGTGGGTACTTGTTCTTGATTGTAACCTTGATCAGCTGTCTGTAGTCAATACACATCCTCACGGAGCCATATTTATCTTCACAAATAAAATTAGAGCACCCCAACACGAAACGCTCGGTCTGATGAAACGCTTATCAAGCAACTCTTGAAGCTATTCCTTTAATTCTTCCAAACCAACTCCACTGGTGCTATGCGACATGGTGGAATAGAGGTGGGTTGAGTGCCCAACACCAAGTCAATACAAAAATCGTTATCCCTAACTGGCAGCATGCCCGATAGGTCTGCTGGGAACACATCTTGGGAGTCTTTCACTACTGAAACTGACTCAACGGTAGGAGTATCAACACTGGCATCCCTCACAAAGTCTAAGTATGCTAAGCACCCCTTGTAAACCATCCATTGTTCCTTCAAATAAGACACTACCTTACTAGGCACATAACTCAATAAACCCCTCCACTCCAGTCTCAGCAATCCCGGCATCACCAACGTCACCATCTTAGCATGACAATCTAGAATAGCGTGATATGGTGAAAACATGTCCATGCCCAAGATCACGTCAAAATCTACCATAATAAGTAATAGAAGGTCTACCCTAGTCTCATAACCCCCGATAGAGACCACACATGAGTGATAAACACAATCTACCATAATAGAATCTCATACAGGTGTAGACACATAAATAGAGGCACTCAAGGAATCACAACACATATCCAAATATGAAGCAAAATAGGATGACACATACGAATAAGTGGAACCCGGATCAAATAAAACTGAGGTATCTCTATGGCAAACCAGAACAACACCTGTGATGACCAAATCAGATGATTCTGCTTCAGGTCTAGCTGGAAATGCATAGAAACATGGATGAGCCCCACCAGTATGACCTCCACCTCAATTACGGCCTCTACCTGGTTGGACTTCTCCTCTAATGGTCTAACCACCACCCCGGGATGCCTGCCCCGGCCTCTAGCTGGATGATCGGACGGTGGAGAAACTAGTGTCGGAACCATGACACGAGTACCCTGGTGTGGCATACTGCTCTGTTACCTGGGCAAAACCTCGCGACATGCTTCGAATCTCCACAAGTATAACAAGTACTTGGCTACCGTGACTGCTAACCTTGGAACTGACCCTGTCGACCTGAATAACCACCCTGGTAACTGTGAATCAGAGGTGCACTAACCGGAGCTGAAGGTGTGATGTATTCTAGTTGTTCAGGATGAGACCCATAAAAACCACAACTGCCCAAAGCACTATGTGATACCTGAAGTGCTAACTGAATCAGCCTGCAGGGATAGCCTCTACCAAATGAACCCCTGCCTCTAGATGAGGCACCACTGAACCCACCAAAATAATGAGGCCTCTTCTCAAATGTTGCCTCTCTACCTTGACCACGAATCCTCTCGATCTGTCTAGCAATCTCCACAATCCGAGTAAAAGAAATATCATCCTCAGTCTCTCCGGCCATCAGAAGCCGAATACCATAAGTAAGGCCATCAATAAATCTTTGCACCCTCTCCCTCTCAGTATGGATCAAAATAACTGCATGGCATGATAGATCTACAAATCTGGTCTCGTACTGGGTAACGGTCATGCTACCCTGCTAGAGGCGCTCAAACTGGCTGTGGTAGTCCTCTCTCAGAATAAAGGGGAAGAACTTCTCCAAGAATAGCTATGAGAATTGATACTAGGTGAGTGGAGGTGAACCTGTTGGTCTGCCTCGAACATACTCCTGCCACCACCTCTTGTCGGAGCCATGCATATGAAATACTGCGAAGTCAATTCTATTGGACTCCACTATGCCCATATTGCGCAATACCTCATGGAAACAGTCTAAGAAATCCTCTAGGTCATCTGAAGGTGTTCCACCAAATCGAATAGGAAATATCTTGGTGAACTTATCCAACCTCTTCAGCCCAAGACAGACTAGAGCGTCCTGAAGTACCAGGGTAGCAATAAACCCCTCCTAGACCTTAGCTGGTCCAAATGGCACATTCCGAACAGGGTCTCCTCCTGTTGCTCAATCTGAGGCTCTGCAATAGGTGTTGTTGCGCGTGCTATAGGCTGAGCTCTGGCCCTACCTCGGCCCTGACCTCTACTCCTGGTAGTGGCAGCAACCTGGATCTCCGGATCCTGATCGGTTGTGGATATTATGTGTGTCCTCACCATTAGTGAGACAACAAGAATAGAATAATTCAAACTTCAGTGATAGAATAAAGTCGCACGACAGAGTAAGAAAGAAGTGAAATTTCCTAAAGCCTTATAGCCAGTAAAAGATAAGTACAAACGTCTCTGTACCGATCCTCTAGACTCAACTAAGCTTTCTCATGAATCGTGAGACCTAGGAAACCTAGTGATCAGGTACCAACTATCACGACCCGAAATTCCCACAGTGGGGCCGTGATGGCGCCTAACACCGAATGCTAGGCAAGCCAACATAACAAATAATATAAAAAGGAAAGCAATAGATATCTAATAATTGACCGATGACATAACATAAACTATCCCAAGACCTTTGGTGTCACAAGTACATGAGCGTCTTCATCCAACTAAATACAAGGTTTGAACTAAATATAACACTGTCCGAAATGAGAGGAAACAATATAAAGAAATAGAAAATGACTCTAGGGTCTGGGAACGGAGTGCAACTCTACCTCGAATCACGTACTGGTAGCTGCTAAGTACATCTCGGGGACTCCACTGGAACCAACGTCAAAAACTTTACAAGAAGTGCAGAAGTGTAGTATGAGTAGAACCGACCTAATATACTCAGTAAGTGTCGAGCCTAATCCCGACGAGGTAGTGACGAGGCTAAGACAAGACACCTACTTAAAACCTGTGCATGTATATATATAATGAAATGTAAAAAAAATAATTAAGGCATTTGTATAAGTAATGGTGTAGGGGCATATAAAAGGGACAACAACCGGAACAAATAGTACGAAATCACCAAGCATGTCTCTTTCCGAAATAAGCAACGAAACCGCCAAATTAAATTCACAAGTCAGGTATTAAGTAAAAGCAATGGAATCATCAAATTGCATGATATCACCCTTTGTGCTTTTACTCTCACCCTCACCATATAATATAAAAAATGCAATGGCACGGCATCACCCTTCGGTCTTTTACTCTCTTCCTCACATGATATGATAAATGCAATGGCACGACATCACCATTTGTGCATTTACTCTCATCCTCACATTATATGATAAATGATAATAAAGCAATCAAGTGCATGGCATTACCCTTCATGCATTAATCCTCACATTCACTAAATCAATGATAACAATAGGCAAATAAGGCACGACAACACCCTTCGTGCTTTTCACTCCTGCTCACCAAGCTACACTACTAACCCAAAGTGTCAAAGAAGTTTGGGAAGAAAATTTCAACTTCAACCATGGTGTCATGATAAGTAAACTCAACATCCAAAATCCCAACAACCTCAAAATAAGCAATAAACATGAAAGCGAACAATTAAAGGAATATCAATCTAACTAAGGCACGGAAGGTATAGTAAATGAAACAAAACGGTACAATGAGATAATTTCCACCCGCATGCTTTAACCCATGACACCGTACATATACTCGTCGCCTTGCATATACTCCGTCCCCATACAAAATTCATGTAGTAAATAGACCAACAAGTCATAATTCCTTCAAATCAAAATTAAACAAGACACTTACTTCGCTCCACAACCAAATCAATATTCAATCGCAGCTTTGCCTTATGAACAAGCCTCCAAACAAACCGAGTCTAGCCAATTATCAATCAAACAATTCAAAATAAGCTTTGGAAGCTACCCACAAATGAAAAAGGTTCTGTCAAGACCCAAACCGATGGGCCATGACGAGTGCCCGAGTCCTACCTGTCGAACACCCCTAAGCATGCGTCTAAGATATAAACATGAATTAAGGGTAGGTCATGAATAACACCTGTCAATAAACTGCTGAATCACGTGAATAACATACGTGAGGAAAAGATGTCCAAAAGACATGTATACATATACATGTGGAATACGGTAGGGCGAGCCGACAAGGCTGCTATAGACAACTATATATCCAAAACTAGAAGCTGACAAGGCCACATACTATCCAACTATACATGACTGTCTATAGACCTCTGATAGAGTATACAACTGTATGAAGGATGGGACTGAGCCCCGTCGTACCCATATCTACATACAAAAATAGCGTACCAAAATTAATAACAGCTCCAGATCAAGTGGAGCACACCAACTCTCACTGATCAAGGATCCTAAAAAGGGGGATCGCCAGCCTGTCTACCTGCACATGCGGGCATGAAATGCAGGCCCCAGGAAATAAGGCGTCAGTACGAATAATGTACCAAGTATGTAAGGCATGAAAATCAGTACATAAAATACATAAAAGAAACATGGAGTAAAGGAATCCGCCTGTAAGTCTAAATAACTTTGTAAATCCTGAAATATTATAAAGTCATGCATGTGTGTATAAATGTCGTATCGTGCATAGTTATATGTGTACATAACATCATCAAGCCTCTACGGGCATTCCATCATATCATATCGGCCTCTGTGGGCGAAATCATCAACGTATACCAACTGATCAGATGGTGGTGCGTATATAATATCGTAACCTTTTCCCATATCCCATATACATATAATATACGTGTATATAATGTCATCTGGTCATGGGTCAATATACATGTATAAATGAATGAAATGCATAAGAAGTAAGTTAATAAGATTTCTCGGAATGTCATAAGATCAATATGCTTACGGATAAATTTTATTAACCACATATTTTTCTGAGACCCATGAACAAAAGATATAATAATAAGACACATGGGAATTCAAGAACATAGGCACCCCTAGTGCTTCTATGAATAGAGACATTTATGAAAGTTGTGCGTTTGCTCGTTTCGTTTGTATCATATGGATCATTCCAAAAGGAAAGAAGGGATATCTTTAACATACCTTACTTGACGAATTTATCAAATACTTTTACTTGATCTTGCCAAGAACAACTTTTGCTCCTTCTAAATCTTTGAACAAAACTAAGCACTTCTTATAATCATGGCATACTTTATGTTGTTGAACATATGGAGTATCATGTGTGTACGTTTTTGGCTATGTTCTAAAGTAAGAGAATCCCCAACAATGGAAGTAAAAATTTCAACATCTTTTCTATATCTCAAATTGACAAAGAAGAATAACATGAAGGCTTAAGGGATATGCCTTGCACTTTCACATGTAAACAAGGCACATCAAGTGCTATGACTCATCTATGCACATTGGTGCCAACCTTGGCCAACTTAATGCCATGTGGAAGCCCATTAAAAATCCTTATATACTTAATCCTATTTAATACCATAATTATTTCCTTATTTTCCCACATTATTCCCACAATTAATCAATTATTCACATAATTAATTCTAGCACGCAATTTACTTAAATACTAATACACTTCATATACCTTACTATCATGGTCATGTGATACTTTGTATGACACTAGTCTATAAATACGGGGTATTATAGCCTGGACCGTATTTTATCCCAAATTAACAAATTTCAACGAATACTCATTCTTTGATTTGTTTACCCTATAATCTTCATGAAACTCTCTTATCACTTGTTACAAATAACACAAATACTTATAACCTCAAAAATAATCTCATTCCCGAGCTTACGTCGATTAACTTACGGCGAAACTTTAACGTACGAAATGCGGGATATAACATCCTTCCTACCTTAGAAACATTCATCCTCGAATGTTTAACTCCCCGGGATCTATATAAATATTTGGCTCGATTATGTGATTTGTTTCGAAATCCGACCTCAATTTGAGGGTTAAATCGCAATTTTACAAAGTCCTTAAATTTAACCCAAAACCTCTAATTTCTACAGTGGAATTCATACATTTGATGTTAAGATATTCATGGAAAGTAATGGGGAATTGATAGAAAATAAATTAGAGTATCTTACTAATGAATTTTGGGAAGAAAAATCTTGTTCGCAATTGCGATATCCGCATTTACTATCAGTGCCACAATGCATGAGATATTGCAAATGTGACTAAATTTTTGCATATGCGAACTAGTTACCTATCGCAACTGCGGTCCCTCCATTGCATTTGCGAGGACCGCTAGCCCACCCCTGAATTGCAAAAGTGACAGAAATGTCGCAAAAGCGGAAAACTCAGGATCGCATTTGTGAGCTGTTCTTTGCATTTGTGAAGAATACCACCCCAACCAAATATCGCAATTGCGAGTCCAACATCGAAAAAGCGGGATTCGCAATTGCGAACAGGTTCTCGCAATTGTGAGACCTGCAATCAGAAACCAGCAACTGTTGGGCACCGGTAGTTCCAAACCCATTCATAACACCTCTTAAACTCACACGAGCCCCTCGGGCTCCAAACCGAACATGCACACGAGTGCAAAAATATCCTAGAAACTTGCTCGCTACCCCAAATCATCAAAATAACAACAAATGACAAGAATCTTTCATTAAAACTCAAGAATTTTAACTTAAACTCAATTTTCACAATTTTTCACATAATGCGCCGAAATGCACTTGGGTCACACCGGATCCCAACAAATATTCGTACGAGTTCAAAAATATCATATGAACCTACCAGAATTGTCAAAATACTGATTCCAGGTTGTTATCAAAAATGTTGATTGTGGTCATCTCTAGCCTTATTTTAAGTCAAAAATCTCATTTTCTTTGAAAGTTTACATAAAAACTTTCCGAAAAGCGACACGTACCATGCACTCAAATCAAGAAATATCAAAAGAAGCTATAGGAGGCCTCTGAACAATGAAATTAAGGCTAGTACTTAAAATAACCTATCGGGTCGTCACAAATAAAATAAAGCAGAGTTTAACATAAGCACAAAAATAAAGGTAATACAAGCTAAAATGGTGTTAATCAAATCATACCCCCAAAACTAGGTTGTATAGAGTCACAAGCTCTAACTGGTTACATGAGAATAACTCAAAATACAGTATTATTTGAAATACAACAAAATAGTAGAAATAAGGTAAGGAAGGTGACTCCGAGGCCTGCGAACAGAACATGCAGGGACACCTTGAAGTCTCCAATAAGAACAATGCATCCCTATCGATCACCTCGATCAGAAGTACCTGGATCTGTACAAAAATGAGCCGAAGCATAGTATGAGTACACCACAATCGGTACCCAGTAAGTACCAAGAATAACCTCGGTGGAGTAGTAACGAGGTTAAAGTCATGTGACACTCACTAGTCAAATAACATGTGCAATATGTCAAAATAACCGACACCGGAATGTATATTTGAAAACCATAACAACAATATCTTTCGAACCTGTGATAAAAACTCAATATAGTAAAACCCATCTTTGTCAACAAAGCATCATATAAGAGTGGAGCATGTGATAGCATGTCAAATACAGCCAATAACTCCTAGAGGTGCAGGACGGAAACTTTAAGAAACAAGTATATGATCAAAATATCAACCTCGTCTCAACATAAAAACAACATCAAGAAAGACACCCTGAAATATCACATAACTTCATCATGAGCCACCCTTATTTCACCACATGTTCATATAACAATGAAATGCCTCCCTTAGTTTGCCACACGTGCATATCACCACCCTTATTTCACCTCGTGGGCAGCCTGAGATAACCCGCCCTTATTTTGCCTGACGTGTACAACAATAGACACAATCGCACGACAAGACCTTGTGCTAACGCACCCAATAATTCCCCTAAATATATCCACAAATGCCACAATATCACAAAAATAATAATACCTACGTTTCATCAAGATATAAGCTCACATCTCATTAATAAAATTCACAAGAACATAACAATAACATAAGAGCGGAGAGGTGCTAAACAATTAAAGCATGACTATGGCTAAGTCAATATAGTGATCAAGATCGAGTAGTCACAAAGTGGTCTCAACATGTTTCATACAAAGTTTATTATCAAATTAAGGCATATTAATAGTCTACGGTCTAATCCAGTCAAAAGCCACACATAGCAGCCGTGTACATGCTCGTCATCGCATGTATATGTCACTTTTCACATAATAGAAATACAATTAAGGCTAAATTCTATAGGTTATTCCCCACACAAGGTGAGGCAAGATAGTTATCTTAAACAAGCCAAATCAGTACTCTAAAAATTCCTTCCCGCATGAATCAACCTCTGGACTGCTCGATTCTAGCCAAAATAACTTAATAATATAGATAAAAGTCATAGGAAATAACCCCAAACAATAAAGTTATGATCTTGTGTGACGACCCGATAGATTGATTTAAATACTAGCCTTAATTTCTATGTTCCAAGGCCTCTCATAGCTTCATTTGATGTTTCTTGATTTATGTACATGGTCTGTGTCGCTTTTCAAAAGCTTTTGTATGAAATATAAAAGAAAATATAATTTTTAAATTAAAATGAGGCTAGAGTTGACCACGGTCAACATTTTTTATAAACGACCTCAGATCGGTGTTTTGACGATTCTGGTAGGTTCATATGATATTTTTGGACTTGTACGTACATTTGGTGGGGGTCACGAGTGAGCCGAGCGCATTATGTGAAAGTTGAGTTTTAAGTTGAAATTTAGAGTTTTGGTAATCGATTCTCATTATTTGATGATTTGAGGTAGAGAGAAAGCTTGTATGATGTTATTACAGTTGTGTGCATGTTTGGTTTGGATCCCGAGGGGTTCGGGTGAGTTTTGGATACCTTACGGGCTGATTTGGAACTGCTAGTGCCCAGTAGTTGCTGGTGTCCAGTTGTAGGTCTTGCATTTATAAAACCCTGATCACAATTGCGAGCCTCACATTTGCGATGTCAGGTTCGCAAATGTGAAGTGGGAACGGGGGGTTGGGCTCACATTTGCAATCAATCTTTCACTTTTGCGATCTAGTATGGGATCGCTTTTGTGATCCTTGAGTCGCATTTGTGACACTTGGTTGAGTGTGGGAGCTTCGTTTTTGCGAAGTTTGGACCGCATTTGCGAGGGGGTGTCCTTCACAAATGTGAAGGTTATGTCGTATTTGTAATATTTGTGGCTCTGATGCACTGATCGCATTTGCGATCAATGTTTCGCATTTGCGGGCTTCGCAATTGCGAACAAGAATTCGCAATTGCGACGCCTGTGGCTGGGTAAAAGAGGGAAAAATCGGGACTTAGCTTATTTTACACCATTTCTCAACCCTAAACACTTTAGAGGTGATATTTGAAGAGCTTCTTCTCCCCAAATTAATTGGTAAGCACCTTTAACTAGTTTTATCAATTTTAAGTACTTTTTATGAATTTCTAACATCAAATATATGAATTCAAAGAAGAAATTATAGGCTTTAGATAGAATTTAAGGATTTTTAAAATTTAAATTTAGACCTCAAATTAAAGTCAGA
This sequence comes from Nicotiana tomentosiformis, assembly GCF_000390325.3. Classification (NCBI taxonomy): domain Eukaryota; kingdom Viridiplantae; phylum Streptophyta; class Magnoliopsida; order Solanales; family Solanaceae; genus Nicotiana; species Nicotiana tomentosiformis. The sequence continues at coordinate 24,198,633 of NC_090814.1, read as the reverse complement.
TTACGAAATAAATCACAAAATTGGGCTCGGGGGTGATGGTTAATCGGGATTTGGTCTGAATCTTGGGTTTTGACCAAGCAGGCTCGGGCTTTACTTTTGTTGACTTTTTCACTTTAGCTAAAGATTGAACCTTTTTCATCCTTGGGTAGTTTCTAAAGTTTATTTTGAATTGTTGGAATGATTATTGGTTAGATTCGGCTGGTTTGGAGGCTTGTTCGAAAGAAAACGCAGTGGTTGATTATTGATTTGATTGCATAAATAGGTAAGTGTCATGTTTAACTTTGATTTGAAGAAATTAGGATTTGTTTGGTTGATTTGTTATGTGAACTATGTGTGGAGACGACGTATATTCAAGGTAACGAGTGTATATGCGATGTCATGGGTCAAAGCATGCGGGTTGGGCTATTTACCTATATGTCATCATTTATTCCATGTTATAACTAGTTACATGCTTTGATTGCTATATTTGATTACTTGTTATTCATGCCTTACTTGTTATCTATCATTTAGTTGTTACCTATTTCGATTCATTCATTTCTCGTTCAATATCTGCTTACCTGCTATTTGATCCTACCTGTATTAATTGTATATCTTCATTATATCATGTCTTTACTTGCCTTTATTACCTTACATTAGTTGTTGCACTACTATGTTATATCCGATTGTATGAGTCCTTTAGCTATTCTTGTATTAATGAATTGTAGAGGTTTGTGGATATGAGGTATTGGTTTTTCTCTGTTAGTACTGGTAGTTCCTTGATGTTCTATACGCTTTAGTTTCTTTTGTGTCGAGTTTAAGAAATTTGGTTGTGATGAGTTGTGCATGTTAATGAGTTGATATTGGGAACGAGTTGCACACCAGAACAGTATTGAAATGAATTGATAACTCTTATTAGATGCTTGTGACTAGCTGTGACACCCGAGTTTTAGGAGAGCTTGTGAGACAGTTGTGGTCATGTAGACCTTGTTTGATATTTATGCACTTTTGATATTTGAGTTATGAAACAGTTAATGGCTTAATAAAATTGAAATCCTTTATTTATGTGAATGTTGGCTTACCTAGCAAGCGGGTTAGGCGGCACCACAGCCTTTGATTGGATTTTGGGTCGTGACAAGTTGGTATTAGAGCTCTAATTTCTAAGAGTCTCATAAATCACGAGCAAGCTTATTAGAGTCTTGTGGATCGATATAGAGACGATGCATCTGAAAGTAAAGGAAACTGTTTGGCAGAATTACGCGTTTCTGCGGTCCATTATGCGATCGCAGAATCATTCTACGGACCGCATAATAGCCGCAGAGTGAGGCAGTTATTAGGTCAGTCTGAGAGCAATTATGCGGTCGACTATGCGGCCCGCATAACTATTCTGCGATGCATTATGCGATCGCAGAACAGTTATGCGGGCCGCATAGTGACCGCATACACGGACAATTTTTTTGGCTGTTTGGTCACCGATTATGCGACCGATATGCGGTCCGCATATCGATTATGCGATCACAGAACCTGTTTCGGAGCTTTATTTTTGGGGTTTTAAACCCGACCTTATTTCGTTAAAACACACCCCATGGACCATTTTGAGCATATTTTCTAATATTTCTAGAGTGAGAGAGAGGGTCCTAGAGGGAGAAGTGATCTTCATCAAGTTGTTCTTCAATTCTCACTTAAAGCTTGAAGGTTATCAAGAGAGGAACCTAGGTCTTCTTCCTAAGAGGTAAGATTCTATCACCCAATCTCTTAATTTTAAAATGTAACTAGAATGGGCCATTAGTAAGGTAATTCATGGGGATGGGAGGGCTTACCTTGCATACATGTATCCTTGTAGTACGTGGGAAGATTGTGAGCTAAAATTGATAGAGAATGGGTTGAAAAAAATGGAATCTTCCACAAAAGAGCCTTAAAACATTGATGCACACCTAGTGTTTGATAGTATGCTCAAATGAGCTAAAACCAAGTTCATCTTCCTAATTTTAGTTCAATTTTGTTATATTGCTAAAGTAGATTGAAGTTGCTAATATTTTGGAACATCGTAGGGTTTTAAGAAGCTCAATTGAGGTATGTTGGCTAAACCCCCTTCTTTTTAGGATCGAATCCCATAGTGTCCACGTAATTGGAGTAAGCCTTTGATCGTTATAGAATTGGCGATTTTTAACGTATTTGTGTTGAAGGATGTAAGTTTAATATTTATTCTAAATGCTTCATCATGTTATCTTGTCATTGAGTATGTGTCTAAAAATGTGAAATATGTGTTGGAAATGTTGAGACTTCATGTCAAGATCGAAATAAAGGTTGTTATGCCAAATTGTATGAAAAGCTTCTATGTGCCTAAGATTCCCAAATTTCTCATACGCGAATTTAATGTCTTTAATGGGGAGCCTTATTGATTTTGATAATGATATTGAATGTGGAAAATGGGCTTGGAACTATGAAATACGGCCATGTGCCAAGAATTACTTTGTAATCGTAATCACTAGTGTCAATGAATCGAAAGTACAGGAAAGAAGTAGGATGTGAGATGATTGACTGAAAAAGGTAATGTCTCAAATGAGATGGCCTAGCCGATCGGGCCGAGATCGGACTCCGTGTAAGAACACGGTGGTATTGTGAATGGAATTGTGGTAATGTCTCAAATGAGATGGCCTAGCCGATCGGGCCGAGATCGGACTCTATGTAAGAACACAGTTGTATTATGAATGGAATTGTGGTAATGTCTCAAATGAGATGGCCTGGCCGATCAGGCCGAGATCAGACTCCATATAAGAACACAGAGGTATTGTGAATTGTAGAACATCGGTACTAAAAGTCACCTAACCTAGTAATATGAAAATTATCTTGAAAATGTATATGATCCTTAACTTGTTGTTTTATTATTTATTTGAAGCCCCTACTGAATTCTTGAATGTTTCTCTTGTATTATTATTCATTCTATTGAGTTGGTGTTTAGCTATACATACTAGTGCTATTCGACGGTACTAACGTCCCTTTTGCCGGGGACACTGCATCTTTAAATGGATGCAGGTGGTTACATAACAGACAATGCGGATCACAGATAGTGCTGCATCATCTTCTCAGCGGACTCGGTGAGCCCTATTTCATTTCGGGGTCATGTATTGTATATTTTGTTTATATTATGATCACTTTTTGAGGTATAGCCGGGGCCTTATTGCTGACACCATCTTTACTCTCTTTTGTATCTTTAGAGGCTCCGTACACACTATATGGGTTGTATATGAGTGTTGGGAATGTTAAACAAGATATGTTGTGTTCGATCACTTGTTCCACTTGAACTATAAGAAATGTGTATTTTGGGACTTAAAAGCGATATGACTAATGAAATGATCTAGGATTGTATGAATGAGACTCCTACTGTATAATTAATGAAATCTCATCTTCTCTTGATCATGGGTTAATTGGGTAGAAAGTATCTAACATGCTTGCTCGGCCGGGTTCACTCGGTTGAGCACCAGTCGCGCTTCCCGAGGATGGGGCGTGACAAAAGCCACGTGAAATTATCTGGTAGTATAATTACATAGTATGGTAACTACACTAACATGTTTGTTTGCCAAAACGTAACTACCATCACCATGTAATTCTCATTGTCATGTTTGATTGGTGTAATTACTTAGTTAAGTGATTTTTTAAATTAACATATAAAGATATTTTACGATGTGACAAATATATATATATATATATATATATATATATATAATTATAAATTAATAAGTATCCTAAAAAAATAATTGGTATCTTCCAATTAAGCAATATTGCTGCCAATTCATGTGAATATAAAAGTTAAATCTGAGCTTAGAAAGTATTTTTTATGATAAAGATTATATTAATATTTACAAAAATAAAACTAGTAAAATACTTTGAATTGGAATTGGTGTAATTACTAGGGTAGTTTGCTAAGTCACCTAGTAATTGGAATTGGTGTAATTACTAGGGTAGTAATTACACAGCCTAGTAATTATACAATATAGTAATTACGATGACTTGTTTGTTTGTGCTAACGTATTTACAGTGTAATTAGCGTACTGTTTGGTTGCACAAGTATAATTACCCTGTTAGATTAAATTTTATATGAAGTAATTATTAAATCTTAAAAGTTAATATAATAAATATATGCCTATAAATGATATTTTATAAGTATAAATGATATTAGATTTTGTATTTAAGATGCATATTTTTTCTTGAATATATATTAAGTAGTAATTATATATTTATAACTAATATTATAAAAAAAATAGATATATATTTTGCAAATTAATAATATTTAGTTTAATTAATTATAAAAACTAAAAACACACATTTTGATAGAACATCATGGAATGCATGTTTGATAAAATAAATTAATATTTATAAATATAATATCATAACATTATTCAAATATTTGACAAAACTAATCTATCAATTCTAACTAAAACATGAAATAACAAAATATAACACAATTTCAAAATCCCCAATAAAAATAGTGTAACATATGTCAAATTCCAACATTATAAAAATAAGTTCCAATACAACTTAAGATTAGGAAACATAATAAGTTTATAACCTCATTGAACAACGAAGTTCTACTTTAAGAACATCACTCATTATATGCCAAGTTTATTAATGACTCATTATTTCTAATATTAGGAGGTGTAGTTTCAAAAACTAAAATAATAACGCAGTTACACAAAATGAAGAAAATAAAATATACAAGCAATTACATGGAATCACAAGAAGTAAAGGAAGAGAAATAAAAAATAAATAATGTACAAAGAAAAATATATTTTAAAGTTAAATAAGAAATTAAAAAGTAAAAATAAAATAAAAGGAATAAAATAATGAAAATAAAAAGTTATAAAGAAATTAAAAGAAAAAGAAAAAGAAAAGAAATTTAAAATTAACCTTATAATTACACAGTATAATTACTAACAATTATCACCTCCCTTCAGAATTGAAGAATATAATTACACTTGTTTAATTATACCCAATTCTATGTAGACAAGTACAAACATGCAAAAGTGTACAATTATACTCGATTACACTAAAATTCAATATCTAGGTGACTTTCCAAACATGTTCCAAACTGTATAATTACCGTTAATTATATCCGAATCCAATTCACATGTAGCTTTACAACCAAGTTCTAAACCATTTAGAAGTCGGTCACTAAAATCTACTACTATATATATATATATATATATATATATATATATATATATATATCTGCTTTATTCTACGTAAATTAACATCCTCAGAAACTTTGTGACCACACGATTCTAGTACTTTGTGAATCTATTGGGTATCCAATTTCTCTCCTCTACATCGACACAGCTGAATCCCACCCATGGCTGAGAACCCTAATTGCACTATTTATGTTGGTATGTCTTTTTTTTTTCCCTCTCCTTATCTATGCCTTTTTTTACATGATTTTTATTCTTCATGCTCAGATCTAATGTTGCATCTTTCTTTTGTTTGATTTCTGAATTTATTTTCCTTTTTAATAAGCAAAGCAGCAGTTATTAGCTGTAAAGTGTCTTTTTTTTTTTTTTTTTGTGGTTATGTTTTCCGATTTGCTTGGTCATGTGTTTACGTTCTGGATTTTTGGGGTGGGGAGGTTGGGGGAGGAACAAATTTTAGCTTTATCTTTTTGGGGTTTTAAACTCTGAATGTTTAGCTCAGTTTGAGGATTTACTTCTAATTGTCCTCTATGAATACTATAATTGCAGATTGGTTATGTTTATGCGTGCAAATAATGTGGATTAACATATAAAATTTTAGTTTTACCTTTTCAATGAATTGTTTTGGCGGCGTTTAGCTTTGCAATGCTTAAATAGCGGAAAAACATCTTTTACAAAAAAGCTTCTTTTTTGTTCGTGAAGCAGTAAGAGTTCAGTTACAATTTTACCCTCCACCAAAGGTTTGTGACTGGGACTTGCTAGGCTACTTAGTTATCACCAATATATTAGTTTGGTTGAATTATTTACTTAGTTGCATACAAGTTTGGTTAATCTGTGTTTATTATGATAGCTATTCTTGTTGAGGTTTCTCACATGGAAAGTCCAGGCTCTTTGCTTTTCTTATTGCATGTTTGAGTTATCTTTGGGAGAGTGCGTTTAACATATGCATTTCTGATTGATAGGAGATGTAGTTTGTGCTTTGTTGTGAATGATTTGCTAACATAGGTTTGAAACCTTTTTGTTGTAGGAAATTTGGACGAGAGAGTAAGCGATCGTGTACTGTATGACATTCTAATTCAAGCAGGGCGTGTTGTTGACCTGTACATTCCTCGTGACAAGGAAACTGATAAGCCTAAAGGTTTTGCCTTCGCTAAATATGAGACAGAGGAGATTGCAGACTATGCTGTGAAGCTTTTCTCTGGTTTAGTGACGCTTTACAATAGAACATTAAAATTTGCGGTAAGTCCTTGTTATCGGTCCCTTGAGCTGGCTAAAATTGTCAGTTTTATTGATATCGTTTGGTGAATTTATGTGTTCTGGTATTATAAGCTTCTGTAGCGCTTGCAAATCTAAGGTATGGGTTTACCTCCTATCCAACAGAACCAGCCTATGCATAGATAATAGATAATCTTGGCAGTGAGATGTTCTTCGGTAGAGATCCTCGGAGTGTCTATTGATGTTGACTTATGAATTGAGAGATACGACAGACATATGTTCTTTCAGTTAACACTGTGGGCTGGCAGTTGGAATTTGTGGTTTTGAGGAGGCAAAGTCTACAGAAGCATTTTGATTTGCTTATGTTGTGTATTGACGTTTAATTTTTCTAAACAGATATCTGGGCAAGACAAGCCCTCTAATAACTCATCAATTGCGACACCACCACCTACCTTAAATATCCCCTCCAGACCAAGGCCTCTTCATGTACCTTATAATGATAAGGAAATTTCACCAAATTCTGTGAGATTGTCAACTTCATGCCGGTTTTCAGAGCACCAAACTAACTTCACACAAGGTGATGCATGCTTTTTTAGTGAAGTCATTATTTTATGCTCTTAGTCCCTTTTTGTTTTTACTTTATTTTTGTTGAGTCTTGACTTACATGTTTATAATTGTTTTTTCTCTATTCAGTTTCAGTTCCTCCTGGTGTTTCAGTAAACCAATCTAATGGGTATAGATCGCCTTACGATGGATATAGATCACATTATGATGGCAACAATTATGATTACGGTCGAAGAGTATTTGGGGATGCTTTAAATAGTATAACACGCTCTAGGTTGGGCCGATATGATACACGTAACCCGACCAGTCATCCTTCTTATTGATATTTACCTTAGCTCTTGGTCTTGAGAGAGCTCTGACCTGTCTTCTTCTAAGTTGTGTAGGTGTATTGGTACTTTGGGGAGCTTGTGTGAGGTGCTTTAGATTTAGTTTTGTGTCTGTTTGTTGTTCATTGTTGCGGTAGTTTGTCTCCGGTTATGCTCCCGATGTCTGAACTCTTGAATCTGTGTGTTATTGTTCTTTAATGCATCTGTATAATATGTATTTCAGTGGCCAGAACTGCATCGTTGTAATTGTCTGTCTGAAAGGTTCAAAGATTTGGATCTTGCTTCTGCTATCTTTCCTCTTTCCTTCACTTACCTACTCAAGCGCAGCCCCAGCTCTCACCCCCTCCTCTTTTCCCTCAAAGATCTGTGGAGATGGACATATTTAGATTTTGCTTATTTGTGATGTGTGCATCGCTTATTGGTTCTTGGAGATTAGAGTTGCTTCCTATCGGTGTGTGGTATGACGTTATGAGCTTTGGCATGTATGTATACTGATACTAGAATAGATGTGCTGTAAGAGCAATTTCCTTTGCATCATTAAAAATTTAGCTCCTGAGTTTAAGGAGTGTGAATGCTCATTATCATATGTGAACAGCTGAGGAAACTATGTTCTTTTCCCTATCAGATTTTGTATAGTTCATGAAATTGCAGTCAGGTGTTCATTAAAGTGCTTTTCTCTTTATGTGAATGAGTGTTGTAAACCCTGGTCAATGAGTTGGCGTGCTTGCGTGTAAGTTTAACTAATATTTGGTTACGAACTCCACTGCTATGCACAAGTAGTTATATAACTTGCATGGATGAGATATTCTAATGTGTTGGTTTAGTTTTTCTACTATTTGGAAGATTTTAATATCTTCCTTTTTAGCATTTGTCGAATAATTAATTAATCAACTAAACTAGTTGGGGTGTGCAGAAGATAAACCTTGGGCACTTGGAATAAAATTGGATGAGATGAGGATTGCCTAAAGACCATGTAAGGAGAAAACAATCCATTCCATCAACCTACATGAGATGCTCCAATACCAAAAGTTAACTCAAGTTAACATAATGAGCATGGACAACTGGGGGTTGATACTCCGTTAAAAAGCCGGACTTTGGCTTAACTCAATACCAAAAGTTAACTCAAGTGGGATGCATGAATCTTGGCCTAACTCAATTGAGCAATTCTAAAATTTACCTCTTGTTGGACACTTAAATCCCTCTTGCATGCCATATTGGATAACTTAGACCCCAATATTGGATAAATCAAGAATGGGATGCTCGGATATCATATTAAGATGGATGTATGGCCTAACTTAATCCCAACGCTAGCTCATGAGGTGAGAATTACGCATGACCATAAATGTGTTAGCCTCTTTCCTCAACCAGTGACGACTCTAACAAGGTATAAGAATCATCTTTTTTCATTTGTCTTGTTAGGGATTATCATAATAAAGTTATGTTTATTCTTAATCTCGTTGACAATCTATCACAATTTTCCTCCTTTAACCATTATGAGACTAGCTAAGCAAATCTCATATATGGGTTTCTTGTTGGTTGTATAAATTTGTACTCCAGTAGACATAGGTAGTAAGGGAGGTTGCATAATAACCCAAAACTTTAAGGGGTCGTTTGGTATGAGGTATAAGAAGGTATAGTACTGGTATAAAAATTTAATACCACCTTAATACTTTGTTTGGTTAGCAAACCTGGTATAAGGTATTTCGGGATTAAAATTAGTACCGGGGTAACTTATACCTTGTAGAGGGTGGGGTAATTAGTGCCGGGATAACTTATACCTTCTTAGAAATTATGCAATTGTCATTTTTAATACAACATACCAAACAATGGATAAAAAACAATACCAGGATAACTAATCCCAGCATAACTTATCCCGACATAAGCCGTATTCAAACCAAACGACCCTTAAGGCAATAGATGGAGTGTCAATAGATGGAGTGTCTGAATATCAATGAAAAAATAGATGGAGAGTCACAATGTTTTTCTATAAACTCTTTTGGATGTCCTCTTATACAAAAAGGTGGGACAACTATATAACTCAAATCCCTCATACATGTGTAATCTAATTTGGGGTTCACACGTGGATCTTAATGTGGACTTACAAGTGTGAGAGTGTGCTTGCTATAGGTCGACTCTAACATGTGAAAGAATTTGAGTATCCAGTACAATTTTAATACAATTTGTGAAGCAGTCTAATAGCCTGTTTGGCCATACTTGTATAATCAAATTGCTTTTCAAAAAAATACTTTTTGTGAGAAGCAGTTTGTGTTTGACAAATTAATTGGAAAAACACTTTTGAGTAGTATCTAGTGTTTGACCAAGCTTTTAAAAGTGCTTTGAAGTGTGTTTTTTCTCAAAAGTGCCTTTTGGGGAGAATCTACTTTTTTCTACTTCTCCAAAACTGCTTTTGCTTCTATTCAAAAACACTTTTTTTTTCCTTCTAAAAGTTTGGCTAAACACTTTTCGCCAAAAAAGCACTTTTCGCCAAAAAGAAGCTTTGGCCAAACAGGTTATAAGACATTTCAAATCACTTCTATGCTCTTTTATACCAGATGTGGAACAACTATGTAACTGTAAACTAAACTGTTTGTTGAAGGAACTTGATTTGAAAACTATAATGTCTGATACCAGTGGTAAGAATGAGTTGCATCAATGTGAACCTCCAATATGTTGGTTCAGCTTATTACTACCTTCTTTCCCCCTTTAGTATTGTGTCTTTTTGAATTATTGGTTTAGGAATATGTTTGTTCCTGTATTTTGAGAATTTGGTGTTCCTTTCTGGTTGCTTAGTACATTTATATGTGATGAGTGCTATTGATGTGAATTGTTTAGTATGCTTACATGGAAAACCTTTGGGAAGTAATTATTAAGATGGTGGACATTGCTTACTTTTATTAGCATATACTTGATAGCTGATTATATAGTGATCGAGGAGAATGTGACAGATGAGTCAGCTGTATGTATCCATTTGGAACTATCATGAGTCTGGGTTTTCCATCCGTTTGGAACTATCATGAGTATGCTTGGTCCATCTATTTGGATGTGCTTTTACTACTTTCTTGACATGACTAGAAAGCAGCCCAATATTTTTGTTCTTTTTCTCCTTTCTCTTAGGGGTGGGGGATTGGGGTGAGAATGGGGAGTGTTTTCTGAAAGCCAAAACCTGTGTATTCAATGATTTAGACTTGTCCTAATTTTAACATATGGGTTTAATTATTTGAATATGGGCTTGTTTGTAACTGAAATCATTTTGAGAGGATGGGAGTTTATAGGATCAATATTACTTCAGTTTCCTTCCTTTCTTTTTGTTGTTTGTTTGTATCCATATGAAAATGCACCCCTGATGAAGTTCCAAATGTGTAAATAGCAAAGGCAGTATCAACAGCCTATGGTGGCTACACAGTGAAGGATTATCTAGTTAAAAGTTCTTGTTGATTTTAATGCAAGAAGTAGATGGAGTGTTCTTGTTAGTATTCTTATTTTAAGTACTTTGATTCAATTGTTCAACTGGTCTGCTTATTTGAAATTCTGGTATCCATGCTGCAGTACGTTTACTTCGATGATTATGGACCTTGTTCGAGTACGTGGTTAAGATGAGATGAACTGTTTCTCTTCTCTTTAATCGGGGCATTTATATGTTTTGAAGGCGGGAAACAAAATCTTAGAGATCTTCTCATTGTCCATGTTGTACATTATTCTTAAAAGTTGAATTTCCTGTTTACCCCCTTTTCCAATCTATTAAGTTCCAGTTTTCTCACGAGTCACGATTTATAATTCTCTCTGCTTGTTTCCCCTCTTGTGAGTACCCGACTTCCTCTTCGCTACCTTCAAGCACGCCTGTTCGTTCCAAACCTCGAGGAGCTTAGTAATCCTCTCCTTGTATATGGAACAATTGCTGCTGCTTCTCTGTAGGGTCCTCCCGAAAACTATATTGTTCGCTTCCACTTTTATGTTATAAGGATGGGAGGCTAATTGGTTTCTGTTCACAGCATTGCATTTGTCCAACCCACCAATGGGCTAGTGTCTATCTGCTTTGGATCCATCACCTCTCTAATCTGTCTGATCCAATTATCTGAGGTAGGATTGAAGTGGTGTTGACTGTTTTTATTGTAACAAGTAGGCAATATTTCTGCAGTTGCCACTTAATATATTCAGAATATTTCAGAAATACTCATTTGCTGTACTCTTATCATCGCGTTAAGCTTGAGGGTGAAATAAATGATCATGTTTTCTCAAAGTTCGTCCTTTTTCCATCGTTATTTCTGTTATTGTGCCCCTTTCCCCTCCTATTCCTCCTACTTGCTGATCTTATTTGCCTTAATCCTCAATTGGATCGTGTCTCATGCTTCTACCCCTCCACGTTTTCTTTCTTAGCTTTGGGAGTACACTTGACTAATTATTTTGGTAGGCTCCCCGTTCTCCTGTCTAATTTTTGCTCCTTCATGGTTTCTGTCAACTTTCTTTTGAGGTTGGCCTTTGGTCTCATCAGTCTTGTATATGTTCTTGCGAGAAGATAACTTGTGGTGTTGAATCTCCACCTCCCCGTCCCCCTCAAAAAAAAAAAAAAGGAAGAAAAAGAATAAGAAAAACGATGGATAGATGGGAAGCTAGAAAAAAAAAGGAAACGGTAAGGCCAGCATACTTGTGAGGGTGCCGCAATATTCTTAAAAATAGGTAAACAAGTTAAGTGAAACTTGACCAAGGCAAAATATATGAAGCAATTAGGGAAGTTCAGTTTAGGAGCACTCTGCTCTAGGTTATAGAGCCATTAAGCAAAAATATAATCTAATGGTACTGCTACTTTTAGAGGTTCAAGGTCGTGAAAATTGCCGTCTACTTTTCATTGTATCAGAAAAGTCTTTCTATTACATTAACGACAGAGCTTGCTGGGACTTGGATTTAAAAAATAACTTTTATTGAGGAGAAGAATATGAGAGGTCGTTTGAAAGTTTCAACGCCTCTTTTTTAGAGCCCGTTTGGACGGAAGATTTTTTTCAACTTTTTTCGAATTTTGTTTACTTTTTTTTTTCAAAATCAGTGTTTGACTATAAAAGTTTTAATTTTCATTTGCAGATAAATTTTGGAATTTTTCAAAAATTTTAAAAAATTATTTTTCAAAATTCTCTTAGATCACTCACAAAACTTTAAAAATAACCCAAATTATATTTATGTCCAAACACAATTTTAATTTTCAAATACTATTTTCGCTTGAAATTTTTTTTAATTGTTTTTGAAATTTTACAATTGTTATGTCCAAACGCCCAATTAGTTGTTGGTAGTGACGGCAAGTTTTGTACTTTGCACTCAAACGTGTTTTTGTGATTTTTGTAAACTTATCGTAGGTCCAATTTAAGAAGAAAGTTTCTGAGCTAGTTCACATTTTATGAGGTGATATTGTAACTTTTGCGTTGATCTTAAATGGCTAGGATTTCACTAAGTTTTCTGCTTGTGTAATTTTTCCTATTTAATTATCAGATGTCTTCTGCTAACTATTCTCCTATTCCGACATAGTTCCTGTAGTGGCCATGTTAAAGTGTAAACTTTCCGTATTAGATGATTGCCAAAAGAGTAGTGCATGTTTTATACAGCAGTAACAGTAGATATTGATGTTTCGGCTGGTTTCGTTGAAGGTGGAATTAGAGGGAGGTCTACTTACATAAACATTGATAAAGTCAAAATAGACTGCCATTACCACCAACTTTTTGATATTACTAAGTACAGTAAACAGGACATCATCATATTGGATGGACAAAATAATATGCCAACTAATACTATTCAGCCTCGCTAAGCATTTTCTAAGTTAACTATTTAATCCCTCTGTTGGAGAGTACATCTAACCTAAATTACCAAAATTCTTAAGTCTTTTTGAAAATTATCCTCAATTGTACATCGTTATGCACAAAATCGGGAAGCTTTTATTCAACTTTTATTTTATTAAGATATGTGCATTTTGAAACCTTTTTGTTTCTGTGAATCGATTGCTTATTACCCACCTGCTGTGTGTTAAATGTTAATTAGTGCAGTAGCAAAAAAGAAAAATCACAAAAACTATTTAATACCTGAAGACTTCGTAGATTACATTCAAGAATTGGGGACTAGAAACAAATGAAAATGAACTGCAACAAAGTAAACTGAAGGGATAAGGGTATCGGTCTTGACAATAAATAGACTAATTCCTTATGATGAAAAAAAGAGACTAATTCCTTTTAGTGGTAGTATTAGTTTACAATGGATAACTTATCATTCACTTTTCTGGAACGTCCGAGTTTGGTTTTTTCCCGAATGTCTTTTAAAGTCTCTAGACAAATGCTTGATAGAGTATCTCAACTTGTTCCAATTTCTCAAGGTATCTGGTATATTTGTTGCCTTATCACTCACCTTAGTTATAAATTTTCTTGTAACGGGTTAAATAATACTATAATTATTTACTTCACAGCTTGACGGTAACAATTTCCCTTGATTTTTGCAGGTTACTAATTCTTCCTTTTGATGGTGATTTTATAGTTGATGTTGATGAAGGTCGTTGTGAAATGAGACATTGCTTGTCCTTTTGCCACGGGCTAGACATGCAAAGAACCCTGAGGTGTTGATCCAAAAGTTTACTCGTGCTTTGGTTCTCAAATTAGATGGGCTAGAATAAACCTGTTTAATGGACCGGGTTGACCCGGTTCCGGACCGGCCCAGACCGGTATTAAACCGGACCGGTGGTAGGGAGCCGGGTAGGGTTGGGTTTGGGGGTAAGGGGCTGGGTTTGGGTTGGGACGTTTACATTTTCCTTACCGGTTAACCGAACTGGTCAAACCCGGCCAAGGAAAATCACTGTTGAACCGGTTAACCGGACCGGCCCGGACCAGTTCAACGACTATTTTATGATTTATTTTTAAATTCATTTGACCGTTGGCAACTGTCAGCTTCCAATTTGACCGTTGCTCAGCGGATATTTTGCAAGAATGGCCCCTTTTTTGGGTAATTTTTTAAAAAAATAACACTTTTAGTAATTACTAATTTAGCACTTTGAAAAACTATAAATACACCCCCCCTCCCCCTCCCCCCCCCTCTTCTTCATTTCTTCACTCATCTCTCATTTCTCAAACTCAAATTCTCAATTGTCATTCTCTCATTCTTCACCTAAATTGCAATAAACTATTTGGCTCTCTTTTTTTTTGGAATTTAATTTATCGTATTATTTGAAGCTTGAAGTTTGAACTTTGAACAATTTACGTTTCTTCGTGGTAACATTGGAGTTGCGAAAATTATCAAGTGTTCAATTTATTGCGAAATTTGGTGCACTCCCTCCAACTCTCTCTCTTATTTACAATTTTATTTGCATATTTAATTTTTGTTAGTAATTAAATTTTCACAATATGTTTAATGCTGCAAAAAGAGTGTGTAATAAGGTTGCTAATCAGGGAAATAAAAAAAGAAGTACTACTTCAACATCTAGTGGTAATTTAAATGACTCTACACATGTTTCTGAAATATCACCTGATAATAATATAGATTATGAACAATTACAGGAAGATTTTGGTATAGAAGATAATGAATTAGAAATTGAAGATGAGACACCACTTACACATAGTAGTGTTGGAGTTGATAGCAGGGGTGGCGGTCGTGGCGCTAGTAGTAGACCACCTATGGCTCCGACTACTAATCAGAGGAAAAGAAGTAAAGTTTGGAAATATTTTGACGAAATAGAGAATTCTGATAGAGTTAGATGCAAACTTTGTAAAAATGATTTTAAACATAAGAGTGGAGGAAGTTTAGGGAGGACTGGAACACTTAGTAGACATATAAAAATTACTCATCCTATAGAATGTGGCTTTGATTTAGATGAAAATCAAGGAACTCTAAACCCTAGTACTGGAGGACTTATGAAATATGATAAAATGAAGAATCGTGAGGAGTTAGCAAAAATGATTGCTTTGGTTGTCCACCCTTTTCTTTTGCTTCTTCATCATATCTGACTATGTATATTCAAAAGATTTATAATCCCTTATTTAAAGGTATCCCTAGAAGTACTTGTTGATATGATATCTTTAGATTTCATGGACAATATCAGACATACATACGTTATTTGTTTGACCACCTTCCTTGTAGAGTTTCTCTAACTTCAGATATTGGACATGCTGTAAATGGAAATGATTATTTGACAATTACATGTCATTGGATAGATAATAATTATTGTATGCAAAAACGTATTATCACTTTTAAATATGATGAAGATCAAAGCCATACTGCTATTTTTATAAGTACTACTATTTGTGAAGTTGTTGAATTTTATAATCTTAATAAAAAGTATTGTGTATGTCTTTTGATAATGCTTCTAACAATAATGCCGCCATGTCAATATTAAGACTGCATTTGAAATCACCACTAGACGAAACTTTTCATGTTAGGTGTGCATGTCATGTTTATAATTTAATTGTTAAAAGTGGTCTTGATTTATTTTCGACTGAGATTACTCATATTGGAAGAGCAGTTGGTGTTATTCAAGAAAATAATAGACAATCTAGAATTAAGGAATTTAAGACTAAGTATACAGAGCATAACCTTAAACCCAGATTCATGCCAGATGAAATTGTTACTAGATGGAATTATACATACTTATTTTAAAAATATTGCTACAAATATAGATTACCGATAACTGAAGTTGCTAATGTGCATTGTACTGATCCAAACCGTATGATAACAACTAATACTTGGGAGACCATTAATGATGTTCAGTTTTTACATAAATTTTATACAGCTACTGTTGTGTTTTCTGGAGCATATTACCCTACTGTTACTATGGATTTAGTACATATAACTGAAATTTCTTTTCTACTCTCTGAATTTAAGAAGAAAGAAAAAATTAAGGATGCTGTTGAAAAAATGCAAGCCAAATTCAAAAAATATTTCTTTCCAATTCCTTTTATTTACTTAATTGGTGCTGTTTTAAGTCATTCTATTAAGATGTCTAATTGTCACCAATTAATCCATGCTTTTTATACTTATATGGAGATTGGACCAACTGAAACCCAGATATATATTGTTGTATGAACAAGCTAAATGATTATTTACAATAATTATATAATTATTATGTAAATATAATTGATGATGAAGCTATTAATGTAGGCAATGTTAATCCTACTATGCATTGTGCTACTTCTACCATCTGCTACTAGGATGAAGATGAAGACATTAATGATTATAATATTTGGTCTACATTTCCTTCCACTCAAACCAGTAGCAGGAATATTGATGAACTTCAATTCTACTTCAAAAGCAATCAGGGTCTCGCACAAAGGAATTTTCACCATTGGGATGGTGGCATGAGAATGAAAAATAATTTCCTGTTCTTTCCGCTATGGCTCGGGACGTGCTGAATGTGCCAATTTCAACTGTTGCATCAGAGAGTGCATTTAGTCAAGCAAGACAACAAGTAGGAGACACCCGTCACTCATCGGGAAGCAATGCTTTGGAAGTTTTAGTATGTTTCAGAGATTGAATTAGATCGGAACGAAGAAATCAGGGGCGTGAAGATGTTGATAAACCAGAAGACAAGGAACTTGGAGATATATTAACACATGGTCATCCATCTGAATTTAACACTCCAGAAGATGACCAAGAAGTTCATATTGATTATGAAGAACTTACTAAGGCAATGCAAAACCTTTGAATGTAAACTTTAATTTGCAAATTTGAAATAAAAAAAGAACTTACAAATTATAAGTGCAACTTTTTTCCATCTTTATTGTATTCTATTATCTTAAATTCTTAATGAAATATTCAAATATAAGAATTTTAAAGCCTTTGCATCCTTTATTCAAACACTCTTTTTATAAGATTATTTTTTTATTTTATATTTTTACTTTATCTTAATATAAATTACGGTAGTTATACAACATACAAAAAAAAAATAATCAAAAACCTGGCCCGGCCCGACCCCTTTGGCCCGTAACCGTTCCGGTTCAATAAAACACCGGATGGGCCCGGACTCGGTAAACTCGGTTGGGAAAAATGGTAGTGGCTCGGATTGGTGACCGACCGGTCACATTTTTCTTAGACCCGGCCCGACCCGTCCCCCTGTCACGCATACGCTAGAATGACTATGTTTTGCGCTTTTTCTTCCGGCTTGGAGGCTCAGGTAGTTACTACTTTATACGAAAGGGGTACGATGAAACATATTATTGTGATAGTAATTTTATTATGATAGCGTAAAACGGAAATAGTGAATTCCCCTGCAATATTACTAGTGGCGAAATCAGGAAATTCAATAAGGGTGTTCAAATTTTGAACACCTTTTGTCATTGGGTTATGCAAGGGTGTTCAAAGTCTATTTTTAATCAATAATAAGTAATATTTTACCTTATACGTAGTATAAATTTTCGGCGAAGGACCACCCTTGGGCCAACATAGCTTCGCCCCTGAATATTACTATAATCTTACTCATTATACAAGAGTTGTACTTTAATGAGAAAAATTATAGTAATATAGCAGGGGAATTCTCTATTTCTGTTTTCCGCTATCACAATTAGGGGTGCTTATCGGACGGATAATTACACTTAACAATTTGGCTTATCGGTTATCGGATTATAAATGTAGTAATCCGCTAGCCATCCAATAAGACAATGTGCAGATTGGTATCAGATTAACGATTATCGGGTGGTTATTGAGGGGTTTATCGGCTAAACCGAATAGAAATTTTGTAAACAATCCTAGTCTTGTGAATACCAAATGGCCAACCTAATAAAGTGACTCGATTCCCTCGTTAGTATGTCCTGCACTTTCTAGTTTACCATGCTTATTAACATCTCTAACATTGTTATATGATAGAATCTCCTGCACTTTCTAGTTTACCAGGCTTATTAACATCTCTAACATTGTTATATGATAGAATCTATTAACGCTTTGTAGTTTGTACTGCATTAATGCATTTATTATAAGTATTTCTTTTGGTTGCAACTATAACTGTTTCATGTCAAAAAAAAGGAATGAATAACAACTGATCAAACTGATTGAAAACTTATATACAATCAAGCATGTACATCTAGGTGGTGTGCTTATATATAAATCCTTTTGATGTCTTCAGAGGAGGTAGATCCACATATAGTTAATGGGCATAATTAAAGATATGTTTATGTTAGTGTGGGTATGATTTGCCATGTGACGATGGATTGGCCTCATCAATCAAAACTGCATAGTTTACTAGCTTTTATACCTTTCTTTTGTGGGACTCCATACGAGGACCTCCTCTTTTAGAGGCTCTACTATTCTTATTTCAACTAGTTGGTTTGGTGATCAGATTACTCTTAATTGGTCATTTACATGTGTTACCCCAACGCAGTTGGTGTCCAAGATCATCAATTCATTAGTCCGAAGCATCAACCAAAGCTAAAGAATATCAGACAAGTCATGTAGCAAAACGTCAGTTAGAGTTTAAATAGTACTTTATATACATAAGGGTAAAAGTGTAAATATAAAAATTCTTAACGGGTTAATAGTTTATCCGATAAGAAAATTGAGTAATCCGTCCCAAACTATTAAGCCGTTAATTATAAAATCTCAATCCGTTCACCAACCATTATCCCGATAACCCGATACCAATAAGCCATCGGTTCGGTTAACGGTTACGGTTCGATTTTGAACAGCCTTAATCACAATACTACCCTATATTTCATTTAGATGATACATTTCTCTTATCGAGAGTCAATTTGACTAAACTTTGAATCTAAATTGGATTAGCTAAACTCAATATTTTAAAATTAAATTTTAGATATTCAAAAACTATATGAGAAATAGTATAAGTTACAATTTTTTTCATGTTAATATGATAAAAAAATGGCAGAATACATAGTTTACCCATCAACCTTGTAACGGAAAACCTTTTACACACTCAACCTTTCAAAAGTGTGTCTAAGACACTATTTTTGACCAGATAGCATTTGCGTGTTTACACACAAAAAGGCGCGTGAAGCCCATAAAAAATCCCATTTTTTGTCTCCCTTCCCCACAGGAACCCCTCCCCTTCCCTCTGGTCTTCTTCCTCATACCACCCTCTCCCCATCTTCTTCCCAAATAGAATTTTTGAAAGAACATAAAATTTTAGATCTAAAATTGAACGATTTTTATTGGTTTATTGTCTAAATATTGTGAAAACTATTTATTTGAGATTGATTTAAAAGTTTTAACAATAGTATTGAAGGTTTGGTAAAACAAATCTAGAATCCACCATTGTTGGGGTATCGAAAAAAGCTTGTAAATTCAATTGGGTCTTGTTGATTATTAGATTTTTGAACTCAATTTGTTACTCGATTATTTTCGGCTAGTTGTTTAGATAGTGTGGTTGAATTTTGATGTTGGAAGCTTTCTCACAAATTATGGCGGCAACAACAATGATGCTTAAGATAGAAAATGAGAAGATATAAAAAATTGGAAGATGAAGAAAATGGGGTTTAATTGTAATTTCTAATATATTTTTTTTCTTTTTAAGGTCAATGATACATGTCACAACCCTATTAGGGCGTGAATTTCACGTTATTTGAAAAATTGGTCAAGCACAAAAGTGATGTGTCTTAGACACATTTCTGAAAGGTTGAGTGTTAAAATGTTTTCCGTGATCGAGAGGTGTGCACAAGAAATTTCGCTGCAAGGTCGATGGGTAAACTATGTATTTTATCTAAAAAAATATATTTTAAAATGTTGGTCAAACTTTATACCGTTTTACTAATATATCATCTAATTTGAAATGTAAGGATTAATATGTTTCATCGCACATTGTACAAGAGTTGTACTTTAATTTTCCCATTATTTCTGGTTTTGTGTCCAGTTAGGAGACGTGATTTCGAATTTTCAACTAACGTTCTTTTAGTTGTCGATACTCAATGGTGCGCATACTTTGAGTTTCTTTTTTAATTTGGAATTGAAATTACTAAAAATCTTGGGCAACTCATCTTACATGGAGGAATTTAGCAAAACTTGCACCTTTTATTGTCTAAACATTTATCTGAATTGTTTTATTAAAATTTTGCACGTAGCTCTCAAGTATATTATTCTTAAGTCGAAAAATAAATCACAAACCTCGAAAATTCATGTTTTTAGAGTAAGAAATAGAAATTCTTTCATATTTCGACTTGAATTATTATTTGCAAGCTAATGTTTGTTCTAATTTCCCCCCCCCCCCCCCCCCCACGTATTTGGGTGCCCCTCAAATGATGATTCCCCTCCCAATCCCATCACTTTTGTTCACTTAGAATGTCTGAAAGGAGTTTAATTTTTTCCCTCTTCCAATGTTTGAGGAGTACGTGCAGCATTTGTTATGATTGGAGAGTAGAACTTTGTTAGAAATTTGAAATGAAAAGAAAGGATAAATACAGAAATAGATAGTAGTAAGGAGTTCTTAAATTTCAAGTCCATGAATAAAGCAAATACAAGCAGGGGTGGATCCAAGATTTTAGGTTCGTGAGTGCTTAACATAAAACTAAGTTAATGAGGAAATACATAGTATTAGTATTTATGATATGCCATGAAATTGTGATGAAATAACAACCGGTGAGAAAAAAGATTCGTGATTTTTGCCGTCTTGGAGAAACTGTTCACCTAAAAATCCTTTTTTAAAGCAGATTTTCTTTTTCTTTTTTTTGCCATAGTGAATCGGATAAAGTAAAAAAAAAACTAAATTAAAAAAAAAGGTAAAATAAAAGTCAGCAAAAAAGAATAAGTAGCCTTGGGTCAAAAATTGGTAAGTGAACAACGAAGAAGACCAAATTGGGTTAAAAGGGCTTGTGTGGAGGAGCAGGATTCGATCTCTCGCACCTTACTCCCATAAAACCTCCAGCACCATAACAAACTAAAGCACCCATAAGAGTTTTTCTTTCTTGGGTGCTTGCCGCTGTTGCGGAAACTGAATATATAGAGAAGGATTAAATCACAACTACTATATCTAAAGGTAGCTAATAAATAGTAAATGAGACAATAATAAAAAGAACACCAGAAATTAGCGAGGTGCGGTAAAATTTTATTTTTGCCTAGTTCTCGGACACAATCAACTCAAATTTATTTTACTCCAAAAATACAAGTGAAATACTTAAATTTATCCATGTGTTATGATTCCAAGTCGTGATTTTAGTGAAAAACTATTATGTCAAATTGTGTAGAGATTGTGATTGAGATTACACATCCATCCGCATATATTGGGGTGAGGCGGAAGAGCCGTTTTGTGTATGATTTTGGTATTGTTTTTGCACCACCACCCATATATACATATTGGGGGTGAGGCAGCATGACCGCTTTGTGTAGGTATTGGTATCGTTGACGCATTTCTACCCGCATGTATTGGGGGGAGGCGACATAGCCGCTTTGTGTAGGTTTTTGGTATTGTGGTTATACCTCCACTCACATACATTGGGGTGAGGCAGCAGGGCCGCTTGAGTAGAGTTTTGGTATTTTGCTTACACCTCCACCTGCATACATTGGGGTGAGGCCACGAGGCCGCTTTGTGTGAAAATGGTTATAGAGTATCTCATCTTAAGTTCTATAAATGTTTTCGAAGTGTGAATTTTGGTTGAAATCTGTCACATTCTTGGGTTATGTAGTCTCTAGTGAAGGGATTATGGTTGATCCTTAGAAGATTGCGGCCGTGAGGAATTGGCCGAGGCCTACAACTCTAACAGAGATTCGCAGTTTCTTAGACTTAGCTGAGTATTACAGAAAATTTGTGAAGGGGTTTTCTACCCTTGCCTCTCCGTTGACTAAATTGACTCAGAAGGCAGTTAAGTTCCAATGGTCAGATGCTTGTGAAAGGAGTTTCTAGGAGCTGAAATCAAGATTGACTACGGCACATGTGTTGACCTTACCAGAGGGTGCAGATAGATTTGTGGTATATTGTGATACTTCAAAAATTAGGCCTGGGTGTGTATTAATGCAACATGGCAAGGTGATAGCTTATGCTTATAGGCAAATCAAGAATCATGAAAAGAATTATCTAACATATGACTTAGAACTTGCAGCGGTGATATTTGCATTGAAGATTTGGCGTCATCACCTTTATGGGGTCCATGTGGATATATTCACGGGCCATAAGAGCCTTCAATATATTTTCAAACAGAAAGAGTTGAATTTGAGATTACAACATCGATATCCCGTATCACTCGGGAAAAGACAATGTTGTGGCGGATGCTCTTAGTCGAAAATCTATGGGTACTTTAGCACACTTGGAGGCATATCAAAGGCTATTGGCTAAGGAAGTTCATCGATTGGCTAGTTTGGGAGTTTGTCTTGCGGACTCTAGTGAATGAGGGGTGATTGTACAAAATAGAACTGAATCATCGCTTGTTGTGGAAGTCAAAGAGAAGCAATACAACGATCCATTATTGGTACAATTGAAGGAGGGGATGTATAGACATAAGACTATGGTTTTTTCTCTCAGCTTGGATGATGGTACGCTAAGGTACCAAGGGCGGTTATGTGTTCCAAATGTGGATGGTCTCCGGGAAAGAATTATGACTGAAGCTCACACTTCTAGATATTCCGGGCATCCGGGCTCTACAAAAATGTATCATGATCTCAAGGAAGTCTATTGGTGGAATGACATGAAGAGGAATGTGGCGGACTTTGTGGCAAGATGTCTGAATTGTCAGCAAGTAAAGGCCGAACACCAACGGCTCGGTGAGTTGGCATAGAACATAGAAATTCTAATGTGGAATTGGGAAATAATTAATATGAACTTTGTGGTAGGATTACCGCGCACTCCACTCAAGTTTGACTCAATTTGGGTGATTATGGATTGACTTACACAATCAGCACACTTTTTTCCGGTTAAGGCTACCGACATAGCGGAACAGTATGCTCAGTTGTATATCAAAGAAATAGTCAGGTTGCATGGCACTCTAGTTTCCATCATTTCTGATCGGGGAGCACAATTTACTGCTAATTTTTGGAAGAAATTTCAGCAAGGTCTGGGTACTCAGGTGAATCTTAGTGTAGCCTTTCATCCGCAGACTGACGGGTAGGCAGAGCGAACTATTCAGAAGCTTGAGGTTATGTTGCGCGCTTGTGTTCTAGACTTCAAAGGTAGCTGAGATGATCATTTGCCACTCATAGAATTTGCCTACAACAATAGTTATCATGCTAGCATTCAGATGGCACCATTCGAGGCTTTATATGGAAGGAGATGTAGATCTCCTATTGGGTGGTTTGAAATTGGGAAAGCAGAATTGATCGGGCCGGACCTCATGCATCAAGCTATGGAAAAAGTTAAGATCATTAAGGAGCGGTTGAAGACTGCTCAGAGTCGTCAGAAGTCATATTCAGATATTCGTCGTAAGGATTTGGAGTTCAAAGAAGATGATTGGGTATTCTTGAAAGTTTTCCCCATGAAAGGTGTAATGCGATTTGGTAAGAAAGGTAAATTGAGTCTGAGGTATGTCGGACCGTACAGAATCATTCAGAAGATCGGTGAGGTGGCGTACAAGCTTGAACTACTGCCTGAAATATCATTAATGCACCCGATGTTTCATGTGTCTATGTTAAAGAAAGTAGTTGGAGACCCGACACTCATTGTTCCGGTTGAGAATATTGAGGTTAATTAGAAATTGACTTACGAAGATATTCCAGTTTCTATTATTGATCGGCAAGTCAGAAAGTTGAGAAATAAAGAAATTGCCTCCATGAAAGTATTATGGCAAAACCAGCAGGTTGAAAAGACTACTTGGGAGGCCGAGGAAGAAATGAAGAAAAAGTATCCTCATTTATAAAGTTGTGTTCTATGAAACATTCTAAGGGTTACCTTCTATGAATTATGTATCATTTGTACAAATTGACGTTAAAGGTGTTCCTTTCTGGTAATATATTGCTTGTGAGGCCACAATTGGTGCTGTTTTGTGTATATGTTGTTAGGATGTGTTTCTGGGATTCTCTAGCAGATGGATAAGCCCAGTTACAAGGGAGACTCCAGCGATTGTTTTAGAAATTTAGGGAGTTAGCCAAATTTTGAAACTACTGGTGAGTGTGAATTAACAGTTGGGCCACATTTGATGCTAATGACGGATTTTGACCCTCATTCGAGGATGAATGATCCTAAGCGGGGGAGAATGTAATACTCCGGAAAATTTCGAAGTACTTAAGTGTAACGCCCCAAATAATTTCGCAAATGAATTCAAGGTTTCGTGGTGCCAGAGTAGGCTTACGTGTTTGAGGGCCGCGACTCAGACTTTTTGGGTTGAACAATGCACTGGAAAGTAAAGGAAAAATTTAGGCAGAAGAAATGCATTTCTGCGGCCAACTATGTGGCCGCAGAATCACTCTGCGGACCGCATAATGGCCGCAGAGTGAGGTAGGGAACTGGGGAATGTTTTTTGTCATTTCGCGGTCCATTATGCGACAACAATATGATTTCGCGGGCCGCACACTGATCGCAGAACCAACTTGGATATTTTGCAGAGGGAGGTTCTGCGGTGCGTTATGCAACCACAGAACAGGTCTGCGGAGCATTATGCGACCGCAGAACAGGTCTGCAGACCGCACAATGGCCGCATGGTGGGGCAGGCAAGCCCAGTTCTGGAGGGCCATTTCGCGAACCGCATAAGCATTATGCGGTCGCATATGCGACTGCAGAGCATGTTCGGGGCAATATTTTTTGGCTTTTTATAACCCGACCCGACCTTACTTTGTTAAATGGACAATTTGTCCCATTTTTGAGCTAAAATCTGACATTTTGAGAGTGAGAGAGTGCCCTAAAGTGAGAGAGTGATCTTCAACAAATTGTCCTTCAATTCTTGCTCGAATCTTTGAGGATTAACAAAGACAACTCACTAGGTCTTAATCCTAAAGGTAAGATTCTACACCCTAACCCTCAATTTCTAATTTCGTCTAGAATTAGGTAATTACTAAGACAATATTTGGGCAAGGGAGTTGTTTGTCATGCCCTAAAATCGAGGAGCGCGACCGACGCTCAACCGAGTGAACCCAACCGAGCAAGCCTGTTAAATTACTTCTACCCAAATTTAATTCGTGAATAAAGAGGAGATGTACTCCGTTAATCAAATACTGAAGAGATTTCATTGACCGCTTCCATTTCATTCCTATTAACAACATCATTCAATATTTTCAAAATAGTATGATTTTATAGATTTAATGAAAAATATGTTGCCAAATACCAACAGTTCTAATCCAATTCCCAATATCAAATACCACCCACAACCTGTCTATAGAGCCTCTAAGTACAACTGAAGAGTACTATGGAAATGTCGTCAACAAGGCCCTCGGCTATACCTCAACCACAAAGTACATGAGAAACAAAAGATACATGACCCCGAAATGAAGTGGGGATCACCAAATCGGTTGAAAAGAGTGCGCTGCTATCACTGATCAATGCCACCTGCTGTAGAACCACCTGCATCCATTAAAGATGCAGCGCCCCGGGCAAAAGAGACGTTAGTACTGTCGAATAGCACTAGTATGTATAGCTAGAAATCCTCTTTCAAAATAGAATGCCCATATGATCTATACGTGGAACACATAATATAATGTAATTGAAACAACGTGTACAAACAAGGACAACAAAAGGGGCACCTATTATATGCATTAATAATGTGTCTCATTAGACCGTCCTTAGTGTTCACCTATCATATTATACACTTGTGCGTTTCATAGACCGTCCACAGTGTTTATTCATACCGTACATCTATACCTCTTATACACAATGCACCTATGCGTTTCATAGACCGTCCACAGGATTTCATATCACAATGGATTTCATAACACAATGTACCTATGCGTTTCATAGACTGTCCACAGGGTTTCATAACATAATGTACCTATGTATTTCATAGACCGTCCACAGGGTTTCATAACACAATGTACCTATGCGTTTCATAGACCGTCCACAGGATTTCACCTATGCATTTTATAGACCGTCCACAGGGTTTCATAACACAATGTACCTATGCGTTTCATAGACCGTCCACAGGATTTCATAACACAATGTACCTATGCGTTCATAGACCATCCACATGATTTCATATCATAATGTACCTATGCGTTCATAGACCGTCCTCAGGGTTTCATAACACAATGTACCTATGCGTTTCATAGACCGTCCACAGGATTTCATAACGCAATGTACCTATGCGTTCATAGACCGTCCACAGAATTTCATATCATAATGTACCTATGCGTTCATAGACCGTCCACATGGTTTCATAACACAATGTACTTATGCGTTTCATAGACCGTCCATAGGGTTTCATAACACAATATACCTATGCGTTCATAGAACGTCCATAGGATTTCATAACACAATATACCTATGCGTTCATAGACCGTCTATAGGGTTTCATAACAAAATGTACCTATGCGTTTCATAGACCGTCCATAGGGTTTCATAACACAATATACCTATGCATTTCAAAGACCGTCCATAGGGTTTCATAACACAATATACCTATGCGTTTCAAAGACCGTCCATAGGGTTTCATAACACATTAGAAACAAAAGTACAAATATGTACATCTCATAACCTTTCACATCACATATCACCTAATCCGTACTTTCAACCACTTACAATATTATTATTATTTCATTAGCTCTCTTGGCCATACATATGATTCTTTATTCATGGCACAATGGCCGTATTTTATATTCCACACTTTCATTTCTTCCCTTTCATAGATCATCATCATAATTATCAACAAGTAGAATATTTCGGAAATCACAACTTTAAGTTCATTAGTAATGAAGGCTTTAAACATAATCGATTTATTTCCAATAAATGGAGTAAAATGATTGGCAATCGAAGCACAAATTATAATCATACACAATTTTCATTCACGAATGTGTAAGAATGCAAAGCACATTGAAAATTACTTATAAAGCAAAGCATTAGCTAAAACAGCTACATATGGGCATCACTTGAGTTCATAAACTTTTAGCCAATTATATTGTCGAAGTAAATTTTAGAATAGTTGAGTCAAAGTTCATTTCATAACCTTTCTCACATTATTTCATTACATCGGCACCATTGGCCACAAGTATACCTTTCACTATTGACACGTTGGCCACACTTTATATTCCCAATTCACTGATGTCACTTCCAACCATCTTTATAGTTTATCAACAATAAGACATTCCCAATCAAGACTTTAGGTACACATATGAGCAATTAAGAGTCTTAAGAATATTGAGATTTTCTCACACAATTTGGCATACTAGCTTTCATTTGAAATACGATTCAAAGCCACAACATTTTAATACGCAACCCATACTTTGAAACTCACGGTAACATTATGGAATTCAATTCCAAGAGAGAAAGTTTAGCCAACATACCTCAATTGAGCTTTCCTTAAATTACTACAACGTTCCGGAAATTCTAGCAATCCCAATCTATTTTGAGACATAACATAATTTAACAACAATTAGGAAGATATTCATGGTCTCAGCTCATTTGAGCATTTTATCAGACACTAGGTGTGAAATTTTAACCACAAGGTTCTCCTACAAGATTTCCTTCATTCCACAACCCAATCCTTACTTATTTCAGCTCAACAATCTTCCCACAATTCTTATTGGTACATGTATGTATAAATAATAATCTCATACTCATGAATCATACTCCTAATTAACCATCTTCTACCCAAATTCGAAATTGAAAACTAGGGTATGGAACCTTACCTCTTAGATGAAGAACTTGTGGGTTTTCCTCATTAATCTTCCAAGATTTGAGCTAGACTTGATGAATAATTAGCCTAGGATTTTCCTCTCTTTAAAACACTCTCCCTTCTCTCTAAAATATCAGATTTTTGCTCAAAAAAGACCCAAAGCGTGTATTTAATGAAGTAGGGTTGGGTTTTAAAAACCCAAAAATGGAGCTCCGGACAAGTTCTGCCGTCGCATATGCGACCGCATATCGGTCGCATAATTGGTGTCCAAAATGACCAAAAATCTGCCTGAGTCAGCGATCACTATGCGGTCCGCATAACAGTTATGCGGTCGCATAGTACACCGCATAACAGTTATGCGGTTGCATAGTCGACCGCATAATTGCTTCCAACAGACCCAAATAACTGTGTCACTCTACAGCCATTATGCGGTCCGCAGAGTGATTCTATGGTCGCATAATGGATCGTAGAAATGCACAGTTCCGCCAAAACTTTTCCTTTACTTTCCCATGTATTGTTCAACCCAAAAGGTCCGAGCCACGACTCGCAAGCTCGCCGCAAAGAATTTCGATAATCCTCAAACACGTAAGCCTAATCCGGCACCATGAAACATTATTTTCTTTGCAAATTTTACCTGGTTTTACACTTAAGTTCTTCAAATTTTTTCGGGGTGTTACATTGTCCATCTTGCATGCATGTATTATAAAAGGTGTAATAAGGTTGTTGAGCTAAAAATGGTAAAGAATGGGTTGTGAGATGATGAAATCCTCCCTAAAAGGACCTTGAAACTTTAATGCACACCTAATGTTTGATAAAATGCTCAAATTAGCTAGAACCATGATCATCTTCCTAATTTTGATTCAACTTGTTATATTTCTACAATAGATTGAAATTGCTAAGAATTCCGAAATATTTTAGAGTTTAAGGAAGCTCAATTGATGTATGTTGGTTGAACTCTTCTTTAAGAAATGGATCCCCAATATCCTTGTAAGTTTCAAGATATTTATTACAAGTTGAGTATTCCGAATAAGTTTTGTGACAAAGGTATATGTTCAATTCATGTTTCAAATGCTATTATCATATTGTATTATAAATTGAGAATGTGTTCCAAACTATGGATTGTGTATCTATGTGTTGTGATTCCAAGTCGTGATTTATGTGGAAAACTATTATGTCAAATTGTGTAGAGATTGTGATAGGGGTTACACCTCCACCCGCATATATTGGGGTGAGGTGGAAGAGTCGCTTTATGTATGATTTTGGTATTGTTGTTGCTCCACCACCCACATATACATATTGGGGTGAGGCGGCATGGCCGCTTTGCGTAGGTATTGGTATCGTTGATGTATTTCCACCCGCGTGTATTGGGGTGAGGCGGCATAGCCGCTTTGTGTAGGTTTTTGGTACTGTGGTTATACCTCCACCCGTATACATTGGGGTGAGGCGGCAGGGACGCTTGAGTAGAGTTTTGGTATTGTGCTTACACCTCCACCTGCATACATTGAGGTGAGGCGGCAGGGCCGCTTTGTGTAAAAATGGTTACAGAGGATCTCATCTTAAATTCTATAAATATTAATGACAGCTCTTGATAAGCTTGCTTTGGTTTAAACGGATATCTATGCTATTCTATTGTCGCTCTGGTTGATCATATTCATATTGTATTTTCGAGTTCCTAAATTGGTGTTTTGTTTTCATACTAGTACTATTCGACATGTACTAACGTCCCTTTTGCCGGGGGCACTTCATCTTTAACGGATGCAGGTGGTTCCACAACGGAGGAAACTAACCAGTGATAGAAATGCTCATTCTTCCCAGCTGACTTGGTGAGCCCCATCTCATTCCGGGATTGTGCATCTTTTATTTCGTATATGTTATTGTATTTTGAGGTATAGCCGAAACATTATTGCCGGTACTATCATTGTATTCTTTGGTATTTTAGAGGCTCTGTAGACATAGTGTGGGTTGTGTATGTGTATTGGCCAAAAGTGCTTTTTTGGGCCAAAAGTGCTTTTGGCCAAAAATTGAGGTGTTTGGCCAAACGTTTAGAAGGAAAAAAATGCTTTTGAGGAGAAGCAGAAGCAGAAGCAGATTTTGAGAAGCAGAAAAATGTAGCTTCTCTCCAGAAGCACTTTTCTGAGAAGCACTTTTGAAAAAATACACTTAGAAGTAGTTTTAAATGCTTGACCAAACACTAATTACTGCTAAAAAGTATTTTTCAAGTTAATTATACAAACACAAACCGATTATCACCAAAAGTAATTTTTTGGAAAGCACTTTTCAAAATAAGCAGATTTTAGAAGCTTGGCCAAACAGGCTATCAGCAGGCAGCGATAGCCCAACTGCATAACCGAAACCGCGCTCCCAATAGAGTTGAGGCCGAATCATCCCGGAAAAACACTCACAGGAATGAACCATCCGCAGATAGGCCAAATGAAGTTGAACCCGGAACTAACCCCGAACTAATAAAGATGATTGAGGAATTGAAAAAGAGGGTGAAAATGGGAGAAAAGACTATTGAAGCTAACGACAAGAAGGTGGAGAGTTACAACTCCAGGGTTGACCAAATTCCCGGAGCGCCACCGATATTGAAAGTCCTAGACTCCAAGAAGTTCATTCAGAAACCCTTCCCTCCGAGCGCAGCCCCGAAGTCGATCCCTAAAAAGTTCCGCATGCCTGAAATTTCTAAGTACAACGGGACAACTGACCCAAATGAACATGTGACCTCATATACTTGTGCCATCAAGGGGAATGACTTAGAAGATGATGGGATCGAATCTGTCTTGCTGATAAAAATCAGAGAGACCTTGTCAAAAGGAGCTATGATAAGGTATCACAGCCTACCTCTTAACTCTATTGACTCGTTTGCTATGCTTGCAGATTCCTTCGTAAAAGCACACGCCGGGGCTATCAAGGTTGAGACCAGGAAGCCAGACCTTTTCAAAGTGAAACAGAGGGATAATAAGATGCTCAGAGAATTCGTGTCCCGGTTTCAGATGGAACAGATGGACCTGCCTCTGGTCGCGCACAATTGGGCCGTTCAGGCCTTTACCCAAGGGCTCAATACTCCAAGCTCATTGGTTTCGCAGCAGTTGAAGCAAAATGTGGTAGAATATTTAGCCGTAACTTAGGCCGACGTGCATAACCGATCTCAGTAAAAAATTAGAGTCGAAGATGATCAGCTTGGATCTCCTTACGGGTCTCTTTATCCTATCCGAACCAATGACATACCAAAAAGGGACATTGATCGCGAATCGAGGCCAAATAAGGACCGATATCAGCCGTATATCGGTGATCGTAGGAGTAACGGATTCGGACGAAACCCTGCGAGAAATGAAAGTAGAAGCGATCTAAGTCAAAATAACTGGGGACTCATAAGCAAAAAAGGTTTTGACAGGCCCATCGGGCCTAAGGAAGCACCAAGGTTATCAGAGTACACCTTCAACGTCAATGCTGCTGCTATCATAACCACCATCGGGCGCATCATAGATACCAAGTGGCCTCGAACTCTACAGTCCGATCCAGCCCAAAGGGATCCTAACCAAATGTGCAAATATCATGGCACTCACGGCCACAGAACGGAGGACTGCCGGCAATTAAGAGAGGAAGTAGCCCTGTTATTCAACAACGGATATCTCCAAGAGTTCCTCAGCGATTGAGGGAAGAATGATTTGAGAAATAGATATTCTAATAAACAGATCGAGCAGGAGGAACCTCAACACGTCATTAACATGATCATCAGCAGGGTCGACGTTCCCCAAGGGCCGATGCTGAAGCGCACCAAAGTATCCATCATAAGGAAAAATAGACTCGGGATTATGTGCCGAAAGGAACCTTGTCTTTCAACAACGAGGACGCTAAAGGGATCATGCAGCCCCACAATGATGCACTGGTAATATATGTACTCATAAATAAATCTCGAGTTAAGCGTGTGTATCCAGTTAGCTCGGCCAACATCATCAGATCAAGGGTCGTTGAACAACTCGGTCTACTAGATCAGATCATGCCTGCAGTCCGAGTTCTAAACGGATTCAACATGGCATGTGAGACTACTAAAGGGGAGATAACATTATCGGTAAATATCGCCGGGACCAATCAGGAAGCCAAGTTATATGTAATCAAAGGAGACATGAGGTACAACGCTCTGTTCGGAAGGCCATGGATCCACAATATAAGGGGGGTACCCTCGACTCTGCACCAAGTGATGAAATTCCCAACGCTAGGAGGGACAAAAACAATTTACGGAGAATAACTGGGTGCAAATGAGATGTTTGTGGTCGACAAGGTGGTTCCAGTATCCGCACTTACACCGACAAAAGGTCTAGGTTCAGCCTCCAAGCAAGAAGACAAATAGCAATTACCTACACCGGCCCCGACCCAACCGGAGAAGCAGGGGAACGATGAAAATGATGATTACAGGGTTCCCAGGTATTTTATAGCCCCCGATGATTCCGATGCTACCAAATTGACAGTCGAGGAACTGGAGCAAGTCGTTCTGATTGAGCACTTGCCCGATCGAAAGGTATACCTGGGTACGGGGTTGAGTCCTAATATCAGGAAAAAACTCATTCAATTCCTTATGGCTAACATAAATTGTTTCACTTGGTCCCACCCTGATATGATAGGGATCCCGTCAGAAATAATCACTCACAAGCTATGCCTGGACCCAAAGTTCCACCCGGTCAAGCAGAAGAGGAGATCTCAGTCCGAGGTCAACTATGCATTCATCAAGGACGAGGTATCTAAACTCCTTAAAATAGGGTCTATCCGGGAGGTTAAGTACCCGTATTGGTTAGCAAACGTAGTAGTAGTCCCTAAAAAAGGAAACAAATTAAGAATGTGTGTAGACTATAAAGACTTGAATTAGGCATGTCCCAAGGACTCTTTCCCTTTGCCTAACATCGATCGCATGATCGATGAAATGGCCAACCACAAGATTCTCAATTTTCTCGACGCTTATTCTGGGTACAACCAAATTCGGATGGACCCGGACGATCAAGAAAAGACTTCCTTCATCACTAAGTACAACACCTACTGCTATAACGTAATTCCATTCGGACTAAAAAATGTCGGTGCCACTTACCAATGCCTAGTAAATCGGATGTTCGAAGAACAAATAGGAAAATCAATGGAGGTTTACCTTGACGATATGTTGGTTAAGTCCATCCGAGCAGAGGACCATTTGAAACATTTGCAGGAAACCTTCAGCATATTGAAGAAGTACGCTATGAAGTCGAACCCGGAGAAATGTGCATTCGGATTCAGGTCCGGGAAATTTCTCCAGTTTATGGTATCCAACCGGGAAATCAAGATTAATCCCGATAAGATCAAGGCCATCGAAGATATCACTGTTGTGGATAATGTCAAGGCCGTTCAAAGGTTAACCGAACGCATAGCCGCCCTGGGGCAATTCATCTTGAGGTTCTCCAACAAGAGCCACCGTTTCTTCTCACTGTCGAAGAAAAATAATAACTTCTCATGGAACCCGGAGTGCCAATGAGCCTTGGATGAACTCAAGCGGTATATCTCGAGCCCACTTCTACTTCACACTCCGAAGATAGACGAACAACTATACTTGTACTTAACAGTATCCGAGATAGCGGTAAGTTGAGTCCTGGTATGGAAGAAGAAGGTACGCAATTTACAATCTATTATATTAGCAGGACTCTAGGTGAGGCCGAAACTAGATACCCTCACTTAGAAAAGCTGGAGCTCGCTTTGCTAAGTGCCTCTAGGAAGCTAAAATCGTACTTTCAATGTCACCCCATATGTATTGTAACTACTTACCCATTGAGAAATAAAATGCATAAACCGGAGCTCTTGGGATGATTGGCCAAATGGGCCATTGAGATCAGCAGGTACGATATAGAATATCAGCCCCGGACCGTATCAAGTTTCAAATTTTGGCATATTCGTTGCCGACTTTACGCCGGCCCTAATACCCGAGGTCGAAAGAGAGTTGTTGTTAAACTCGGGGACATCTTTAGGAATCTGGACCCTCTTTAAGGACGGCGACTCAAACGCAAAGGGGTCCGGACTTGGCATTGTATTGAAGCCACCAAAAGGTAATGTAGTTAGACAATCTATTAGGACTATAAAATTAACTAACAATGAGGCCGAGTATGAGGCCAAGAATGTAGGTCTCGAACTGGCCAAAAGCTTGTGGGCAGAGGTAATCGAATCTAAGTGCGACTCCTTCCTTGTGGTGAACCAAGTTAATGGGACATTCGAAGTCAGAGAGGAACGAATGCAAAGATACCTGGATAAACTACAGGTAAATTTACATCGGTTGAAGGAATGGACTCTACAACATGTACATCGGGATCAAAACAACGAGGTTGATGCTCTTGCTAACTTGGGATCGTCGGTCAACGTAGATGAGTTCAACTTGGGGGCGGTCGTACAGCTCATGAGATTGGTAGTGGAAGAAGGTCACGCCGAGATAAACTCAACAAGCCTGATTTGGCACTGGAGAAACAAATATATAGAGTATCTGAAGACTGGAAAACTGCCCTCAGACCCTAAGGAATCGAGGACTCTGCGTACGAAGGTGGCCTGGTTCAACTTGTCTGAATAAGGTACCTTGTTCCGGAGAACGTTCGATGGCCCACTCTCAATATGTCTAGGACCAGGAGACACCGAGTATGTTCGGAGGGAAGTCTACGAAGGCACCTGCGGAAATCATTCAGGCACCGAATCATTAGTTCAAAAAATAATCAGAGCCGGCTACTATTGGATCAACATAGAAAAAGACGCGTAGGAGTTCGTACGAAAATGCGACGGATGTCAGAGGCATTCTCCGATGATTCATCAGCCCGAGGAGCTACTACATTCGGTCTTGTCACCCTGGCCATTCATGAAATGGGGAATGGACATCGTCGTCCCCCTTCCATGGGCACCCGGTAAGGCTCAATTTATATTGTTTATGACTGACTATTTTTCTAAATGGATGAAAGCCTAGTCATTTGGGAAAGTCAGGGAGAAGGATGTCATTGATTCTGGGACCACATAATATGCCGGTGCGGAATGCTGACCGAGATCATGTGCGACAATGGGAAGCGGTTCATCGGCAGTAAAGTAAGCAAGTTTTTCGAAGACCATAAGATCAAAAGGATCTTATCGACACCCTATCACCCTAGTGGGAACGGGCAAGCGGAGTCCATGAACAAAACCATACTCCAAAACCTCAGAAAGAGCTTGATTGACGCCAAAGAAAAATGGAAAGAAATCTTGCCAAAAGTCCTATAGGCATACCATATGACCTCAAAGTCTAGTACCGGGGCCACCCCGTTCTCGTTGGTTTATGGCGCCGAGGCGCTAATGCTGGTTGAAGTGGGAGAACTGAGTCTCAGGTTCCGATATGCAATCGAAGAGTCAAACGACGAGGCCATGAATACAAGCCTAGAACTGTTAGATGAAAGGCGCGAAGCCGCCCTCGTCCGGTTGGCCGCCCAAAAACAATGGATCGAGAGGTATTACAATCGAAGAGCCAGCCTTTGACACTACAACATCGGGGACTTAGTATTAAGAAAAATCACACTAAGCACCCCGAAACCCGAACGAAGGGAAACTGGGGCCGAACTGGGAAGGTCCTTATCAAATTATCGATATCACCAGAAAAGGATCGTACAAACTTGGAGCAATGAACGGTGAGCGACTACCAAACAACTGGAGTATAACTCACTTGAAACGATACTACTGCTAAGGTATGCTCCCATTCATTTCTTTTATTTATTTATATTTTGGACTAACGCTTGCAGGTGACCGTCAAAGAACGATACAATTTTTAGGCCTGAAAGCACGCGTTGCACTCTTTCTCCCTTGAACCGGTTTTGCCCCAAATGGGTTTTTTAGGCAAGGTTTTTAACAAGGTAACAGTGGATCGTGCTAACTTAGAATCGAAGACCGGTTGTGAACCGATGTGAAGGATCACATCAACAGTATCCGAGGCTTCTCAATGATCAGCCTCGAACACTAGGGGCATCACCCTCGGATAATAATTTTAGCAAGGAAAGAAACTTTGTGCTCGAATAGTCTAGGTGTCACGACCAAAAATCCTAACCTGTCATGATGGCACCTATCGTGGTACTAGGCAAGACGAAATTTTAAAAATATTTCCAACACTTTTAACAGAAAATGAATTAAAGCAGTTCAAACAATAAAAATTTCATAAACGGGATAGAAACCCAAAATACAGTGCGGAAGTTCCCAACCACCGGGGTGTCACAGAGTACATGAACATCTATACATCACAAGTCTGGAAATACTGTCGATGATAATCAAAAACTAAATATAATGAGTAGAAAGATAGGGAAGGAGAAACAAGGTCTGTGAAATGCCAACCAGCTACCTCGATAGTCTCCGAGAATCCGAACTCCACAACTCAGCAACCGCCGTGACCGGAAGCACATGGGTATGCACACAAGGTGTTGGGTGTAACGTGAGGACAACCAACTCAGTAAGTAACAAGACTAAAAAAAGAACTGAAAGTAGTGACGAGCTTCACAGTTCAATTACAGTGATTTCAACATAGGAAAGTAGGCATGCTCTCAAGTTCGGTAAATTAGGTCAAACAGTTACTCCATGACAAGTTTAAGTGAAACAGAGTGTAATATCTTTAAGAAATTTCAAGACAGTGATACATGGAAGCTAAGTGTAGAAATAATGAAATCAAATGCATCCTCTCAGGGCCACAGTCACTCAAACCTCCCACTCTCTCAGCACTCGTCACTTGACACTCGCACTCAGTAGGTACCTGCGCTCACTAGGGATGTGTACAGAATCCGAAGAGGCTCCTTCAACCCAAGCGCTATAATCCGCACGGATAGCTCACGTGCTGCATGGACAACTCATGTGCTATAGTATAATATCTGGATTCGCAGATACAACTCACGTGTTGCACGAACAACTCATGTACTATAGTATAATATCTGTATCCGCAGGGACAACTCACATGCTGCACGGACAACTCACGTGCTATAGTATCAATATCTCACAATCAGGCCCTCGGCCTCACGCAGTCATCAATCTCTCCAGTCTCCCGGGCTCTCAGTAATCATGAAAGTCAGCCCCAACAGAAATGATATAATGTGTCAACAAGGAACAATAGAGGCTGAGATATAATAACAAGTAAAACTGTGACTGAGCACAAAACAACCATTTAGCAGATAATTCAACATGTACACGATATTTGTGGGTCCTTACAGTGCCAACTTATAGTCTAAACATGATTTCTAACATGATTTATGGTTCAATTTCTCTGCTACATAGAGAATGTACAGATAACAACAGACTATTCAACTACACGGTTCCACGGAATTTGACCAAGTCACAATTCCTATGGTGCACGCCCACACGCCCGTCACCTAGCATGTGTGTGCCCTTATTGACGTGTTTCGAGACCTTCATTAGCTCGATTTAGTATTTCTCAATTTACGTGCGCAGTCCGTGTGTTTTTCCGAAAAAAGTTTAAGTGAAAATTTGAAGAAAATATGATTCTTGGCTTTAAAAATAACTTGAGTTGACTACATTCAATATTTTGTGTAAACGACTCCGGATCAGTATTTTAACAATCTCGGTAGGTCCGTATCATGATTTTTGGACTTGGGCATATGCCTGAAATTGAATTCGGAAGTCCCTAACTTGTTGACTTGATTTGTCGAAAGCTAGTAACTTGAAGGTTTAAATATTTCCTAGTTTTGATCGTAGGTTGATATGGCTACCGGGTTCGAATTTCAGTTCCAGAACTTGGTATAGGTTCATTTTGATATTTGAAACTTGTCTGCAAAATTCGGTGCAAAACGAAGTTGATTTGATAAGATTCGGACGCTCAGTTGTAAATTTGGAAGCTCCTGAGTTTCTTTGAAAATTTCATGCATTTTGATGTCTGATTCATAGTTTTAGGTGTTATTTTGATCGCGCGAGCGAGTTCGTATGATGTTATTACACTTGTGTACATGTTTGGTTTGGAGCCCGAGGGGCTTTGTGAATTTCGGATAGGCTACAGACCTTTTTGAACTTAGAAAATGTTGGTTTCAGCTGTTTTTTGGTGTCTGTTGATTGGGGGAGGATTTCTTCTATGCGAACACAGGGAAGCAGTCATGAACGCGGAGCAGTGGAGGGATTACCCTTTGCGAATGCGACCGTTCCCTCGCAAACACGATGGGTTGTGGCATTTGGGGGTAGACTCGGCAGTACTCTACGCGAACGCAAACCGAGGCTCGCGAACACGAAGGCCAGGGGTGAGGCCATCGTGAATGCGGAGGGTACATAGTGAATGCGCATGCCCTTTTGGTCGTTGTGCATCGCGATCGCGTCAGGTGCTTCGCGAATGCGAAGAGCACCTGGCGCCTAGTGTTATAAACTTTAAAAATAAATGGGATTTGAGTCATTTTTCACCATTTTCAAGTTTGAGCTAGGCCTAGAGGCGATTTGGAAGAGATTTTTCATCCCAACTTCATAGGTTAGAAGATTTTAACTTGTTTCCTTACATTTACATAAACACCCATTGATTTTAACCTTTAATCTATGCTTTTTTCATGTTAGAAATTAAGGATTTAGGTAGAAATTAGGAATTTTGAGAAATTGAGATTTAGACCTCAAATTGAGGTTGGATTTTGAAACTAATCACATAACGACCTCGGGGGTGAATGAGTAATTGGGTTTTGGCCAGAATCTCGGGTTTTGACCAAGCGGGCTCGAGGCTGACTTTTGTTGACTTTTTTCAAAATCATTAAAGATTGAATCTTTTTCACTCGTGGGTAGTTTCTAAAGCCTGTTTTGAATTATTTAAACTATATTTGGTTAGATTTGATTGGTCTGGAGGCTAATTCTAAAGGAAAAGCTGCAGTTGAGCATTGATTTGGTGGTTGTGGAGTGAGGTAAGTGTCGTGGTTAACCTTGACTTGAGGGATTAAGACTTGTTGGTTTATTT
Source organism: Nicotiana tomentosiformis (assembly GCF_000390325.3). NCBI lineage: Eukaryota > Viridiplantae > Streptophyta > Magnoliopsida > Solanales > Solanaceae > Nicotiana > Nicotiana tomentosiformis. The sequence goes on along the minus strand of NC_090814.1, from coordinate 24,159,806 downwards.
GCTACGTGAATTATGTGTGGGAATGACATATATGTGAGGTGATGAGTACATATGCATTGTTATTGGGTTAAAGCATGCGGGTGGGAATTATTTCTTTGTTCTAAGTTGTTTATTTGACTTTGTTTTTCCATGCTTAGGTTAGATTATTTGTCTCATATGTATTGTTTATTTTGAATATGTTGGGAATTTTTGAAAGTTGAGTTTGATATCCTGGCACTATAATTGAAGTGAAATTGTTTCCCGCCTTGTATTTATTATTTTAATTTGTATTGTTGATTTGGTGAGGAAGAGTGAAAAGCATGAAGGGTGTTGTCGTGCCTTATTTGCATTCATTATCATATATTAAGAGATGTTGAGAGTAAAATCAAGAGGGGTAATGCCGTGCCAGTGAGTAAAAGCACGAAGGGTGATGCCGTGCCATTTCATTTATGATATTACATGGTGAGGACGAGAGTAAAAACACGAAGGGTGATTTCATACCATCTTCATTTCATTGCCTTATTTGATTTCCGATTTTGGTGATTTACTTGGTTATATTGTTGCCTATTTCGGAAGATGTTATTTTGTGATTTCGTACTTGCCATTTTTATGATATTTTCCCTTTCGCATGTCCCCTCCCAGTTAATATTTTATCGTTCTACTTGTTATTTTGCTGCTTTATATATTTGTACATGGTTTTTACGTAGGTGTCTTGTCATAGCCTTGTCAGTACCTTGTCGAGGTTAGGCTCGACACTTATAGAGTACATTGGGTCGATTTTACTCATGCTACACTTTTCACTTCTTGTGCAGATACTTTTATTGGTCCCAACGATGCTTAGAGGTGTATCTGCTCAGATAACATTGCTTCAGAGACTTGAGGTATATCTACTGGCTTTCGCAGACCTTGAAGTGCTCTTCCATTTCCTACCTTTACTGTTTATCTCATTCAGACAGTTGTATTTATTTCAAACTATACTTGTAGACTTCTAGTTTCTCATGTACTTGTGACACCAGACTTCTAGAGTTGAGTTAGACTACATTATGTTATGGGTTTATTTCATGTATTTCAGCTTTAATCTTCGTTAATAATTGTTATTATTCTATTTTGAACTGCTTAATTATTAAATTGTTTAACTAATGTTTGTTTGCCTAGCAAGTGGACATTAGGCGCCATCACGACCCCGAGGTTGGGATTCCGGGTCGTGACAAGTTGGTATCAGAGCACTAGGTTTCTTAAGTCTCGCAAGTCATGAGTAAGCTAGTAGAGTTTGGAGGATCGGTACGGAGACGTCTGTACTTATCTTCTAGAGGCTACGAGGTTTTGGGAAAATTTGACTTCTTTCTTTCCCTATCGTGCGATTTATTCTATCATTGATGTTTGAATCACTCCATTCTTGTTATTTCGTAGATGGTGAGAACACACATAACTTCTATAGCCGTGCAAGAGTCGGAGCCCCCTATTGCAACCTTTACCAAGGGTAGAAGCCGAGACCGAGGTCGAGTCAGAGGCCGAGGTAGAGGCAGAACTCATGCTAGAGATTGTGCACCAGCACCAACTGTGGAGCCTCAGATTGATCATAAGGAGAAGATCCCAGCTTAGAATGCACCAGTCAGACCCGCTCAGGTCCCGGAGGGATTTATTGCCACTCCCGTACTTCAGGATGCTCTAGTCCGTTTAGTGGACCTTATGGAGAGTGTGGCCCAGACCGATGCATTTTCGGTGGCACCAACTGTCTCTTAGGCTGGGGGAGGAGCACAGACTTCCGCTACTCACACTTCGGAGTAGATAGCTCCCATATATTCTCTACAATAGTCCAGCCAGTTGGGGTAGTTCAATATGTTGTTGCTACACGGACCGGGGAGAGGCCCGCGATGTCTTCTGAGAGATTGATGAGGTTGGATAAGTTCACAAAACTCTTCCATATTCACTTAAGTGGTGCACCTTCTGAGGACCCACGGGATTATTTGGACCGATTCTACGAGGTACTGAGCAACATGGGTATTGTAGAGTCCAATAGAGTAGACTTTGCAGTGTTTCAGATGACCAGTTCGGCAAAGAGATGGTGGCAGGATCATGTGCGGAGCAGACCAACTGGTTCACCGCCGCACACTTGCGATCAATTTTCACAGTTATTTCTGGAGAAATTAACTTCCGTCACTTTGAGAGAGGAGTACCGTAGGCAGTTTGAGCGCCTTCAGGCGAGTAGCATGACTGTTATCCAGTATGAGATCCGATTTGTAGACTTAGCTCTCCATGCAGTTATCTTACTCCCTACTGAGGGATAGAGTGAGGAGATTCATTGATGAACTTACTTTCAGTATTAGGCTACAGATGGCCAAAGAGATCGGAGATGATATTTATTTCCAGATAGCCGTAGAGATTGCTAGACAGATCGAGATGGTTCGTGGTTAGGATAGGGACAGTATCTAAGAAGAGGCCTCGTCACTTCGATGGTTTCAGTGGTGCCTAATATGGAAGTAGAAGTTCATTTGGTAGAGGCTATCCTCCTAGGTCGATTCAGTCAGCGCTTCAAGAATCCCACGATGCTTTGGGTAGTCGTGGTTCTTATGGGTCTCATCCTGAGCAACTAGCCTACAGAGCACCATCAGCTCCTATTGGTGCACCTCCGATCCAGAGTTATTAGGGTGGTATCCAAGTCAACAGGGCCAGTTCCAGGGTCAATAGTCATAGCAGCCGAGGGCTTGTTATACTTGTAGAGATCCGAGGCACGTTTCGAGATTTTGCCCTATGTCACAGGACGACATGCCACATCAGGGTTCTCGTGCCATGGTTTCATCACCGGTTACTTCACCGCCCGCTCAGCCAGCTAGAGGCGGGGAGCAAGCTACTAGAGGTGGAGGCAGACCATTAGAGGTGGAGGCCAGCCAGCTAGAGGCCGTCCGAGAGGCAGAGGTCAGAGTGGTGGGCCCCAACGCCATTTTTATGCATTTTCGGCTAAACCTGAGGTAGAGTCATCTAACGCCGTCATCACAGGTATTGTTTCAGTTTTCCATAGAGATGCTTCAGTTCAATTTGATTCGGGCTCTACATATTCCTATGTGTCGTCCTATTTTACTTCATATATGGTTATGCCTCGTGATTCTTTGAGTGCTCCTTTATATGTATCCACACCTGTGGGAGATTCTATTATTGTAGATCGTGTTTATCGCTCGTGTGTGATTTCTATCGGGAGCCTTAAGACTAGTGTAGATCTCCTACTTCTTGATATGGTAGACTTTGATGTTATCTTGGGCATTGATTGGTTATCATCTTATCACGCTATATTGGACTGTCACGCCAAGACGGTAACCTTAGCCATGGCGGGGTTGCCTCGATTAGAGTGGAGAGAGACTCCTGGCCATTCTACTAGCATGGTTATTTCTTATGTGAAGGCTTGTCATATGGTCGAGAAGGAATGCCTATCATATTTGGCATATATTCGTGATCCTAATGCGGAGGTTCCTTCCATGGATTCAGTATCAGTTGTGCGTGAGTTATCAGAGGTGTTTCCTGTAGATTTGTCGGGGATGCCACCTGTTGACACTCAATTTTGACCATTCGTATTTTAAAATTAACTTCTGTAGGCTTCCTAGTAAAAAAAGATAAAAATATAGTTTTTTGCACATTATTTGACTTTAATGCAATTTATTGATCATTATTCTTATTTTCACAAAATATAAGAATTTTTATCATTTTATTGCAATTAGTTGAATACTACCATTTTGTGCATTAATTCTCCTATTTTTAAATATTAAGATATTCTATCATTTTATTGTCTCTTAAAAATAAAACAGTAATGACAACAACACAATTGTAGTAGTTACATTTTTAATAAATATACCAATCATATTTTTCATTAAATAATTATATTTTAATTTTATAGCACATTTTATTAACTACATGGAAGCAATAAAATTTACTTCAAAATACAGATCAAGTTCAGTCAAACTCGACGTCCTATCTGATGCGACAAGACATTCAATGTGACAAGACATCATGACATGACATGACATGACATAACATTGACATGACTAGACATTTGATGCGACATGACCTTTGATGGGAGTTTTAACTGATTGGGGTCTCGATTTTACTCGGTATTGCGCATAGTCCTTGATCTGCACATCCCAACTCACATGAAAAACAATGTGTATTTACAAAGTCAATTAGTAAAGTATTGGTGAGGATGATTGGTTTAAAGTGCATATATAATACTCCCTCCGTTCCAATTAATGTGAATCTGTTTGATTGGGCACAGAGTTTAAGAAAAAATGAAGAGTTTTGAAATTTGTGGTCCTAAACAAGTCAAAAATGGGCACATAGTATTTGTATGGTTCTCATTAAGGGTAAAATTGTAAGTTTAAGCAAAATTATTTCCAAATTTAGAAAAGGATCATTCTTTTTGGAACGAACGAAAAAAGAAATAGGTTCACGTAAACTGGAATTGAACTGTAATGAGTTTGACTTCAATATACTCAAGTTATTATTGTTGTTAAAGACTAAATGGCAAGGTTATGTTGACTAGATGAGTTTGATTAGGAAGTAACTGAAACTACTTATTAAGCTATTCATGTGAGTGGTTGGAAAACATGCGGTTGGATGACTTAGAACACGAATTTGTTTCCTTCTAAAATATCTAACGACCAAGAGAGTCTCTAATTTTTATTAAGAAATGCAACAGTGCACTACAACAAAAGGGGAAATGGATATTCATGTTGGAAACAATCAATGACAACGAGGTGGTAATTAAAATAAAATTTTCAAGTTATGCTACTCAAAATATTAAGGTACCGCGCTGATGGTAGTGAATTTTGCGATGTTTTCAATTGAATGGAACCAATTAAGTTGATAATTGGCAAGGTCAATGTCAAGAAAATAATCCAAAGTAAAGAAAAATGATAAATATATTCCAGTAATATCAATTACATCAAGCTAAACACATAGTATATAATAGACTCCATAAGCTCGCAAGTTTATTCATTAATAGAGCAAACAAAACAAAAAAAAGCCAAGCCAAATAAGTTGATTCAATACAATTCATAAACATACGCACTTTTCAAGCCAAGACTTCTTCAAGGGTATATTTCAATAAGAGACCTTGTTCCTAAAGTGGGAGTTATTTTGTATTCATTGAAACCAGCATCAGTGAAGAGCCTCTCCCATTCCATTTTAGTTCTCTGTTTGGCAGCATAGCAAACCATCATTAACAAGTCCATATAATGCTGTGCTCGAACAAACTCATTTCTCACATTCGGATTTTCGAGCACTGTCTATGATTATCACCTTCCTTCCTTCTTCCCTACTCGGAATAGACTCTTTGCATTTCTTCAGTATCTTCACACAGTCTTCGTCGCTCCAGTTATGCAGAATTCACTGCTCAACCATGAATATTTTCGAGTAGATAAGATTTTAAAAGTCAGAAATTGTTAATTGTAAATTATCACAGAATAGGATGAGGCTCAAATAGGATATAACTCTAAAAAGAAGTAATAAAGATAATTCCTGAAAATCATTTAGCTGCATGTTTGCACTAAACTAAAATATAAAAATAGCCACAAGATTTGAATTTTCGTGGCAAACAAATTAAGTCTTTTGCCACAGTCAAACACCTTGTGGCACAATATAAAGATTGCTATATAGTTTATTTGCAGTGGCAAAGGATTGAGATTATTTGGTATGAGTATATATTTCGTAGCAAAAAAGTATTATCAATATAGCTACAACACAAAATATTTGTAGCAATAAGTATTAGTCCTTAGCCACAAATTATATAAAATTTGTAGCTAACTTTTAGTTACGCTATATTTTGCTCCAAAAAAAAATATTGTGGCTAAAGTCTTTAACTACTAAAATTTTTATATTTAGCTACAATGTACTTTTTAGCTACATAGGCAAAATGTTGTAGTGTTGGCTTCTGTAATGAGAAGAAATAAACGCCCAAAAAGAAAAGTATAAGTGCATTCAATTGGAAATTTATTAGTTGACCATGAGTTGTCAATAATTTGTGCAGGGCAGCATAGAATAAGGACATTTTACAAGGAACAGTACAGGAAACATTGACATATCAATATTGTCGTGGAAATGATGTTGTGTTCTATAGTACCTGTAATTAAGGACGAGGAAATTTACCAAGAGATTGATCAAAGTACATATCTTGGAAATGAGTTTCGCTACATTTCACATAAATTGACGATATAATTGATTTACCTGTAGATATCCTTTAGATGATCTGATTGTTTCACAACGACGATGCATATAATTTAAAAGAGTGATGCTTAAAAATAAGAGACACACAGTAACAAAAGTTGCTACACTTGTACCTTGAGTAAGATTGCATTAGCATTAGGAATCTTCTCATACTTCCTCCGACAAACTCCACATTCCCACTTCCCTTGAAGTTTCCAATTGCCACAGTGCCAGTGCCGCCTCCAACATCCACCAACGACGTCAATCCCTCAAAAACATGTTTACACTCCGTAATAAGAACATTGGAAATCAATCTCGAGTCACTGGCCATTGCCTCATTGAAACTATCACCTACTCTTGGTTCTTGCACATAGTAATCCCATAAAGATATCTCATGTGTGTCGCACCCCTTTTTTTACCCGCAAAATAATATTGTGTGAATTAAAGAGTTTTTCCAATTAAAGTGACAAAATTGAGTATGGATTATTTTATTTACAGAGTCGCCACTTGGAATTGATTTTGTTGGTGTTCCAAGTCACCTTTTATTTGAATCCCTAATCAAAGAAAGATTTGACTCTATTATTATTGGTCTGCGAAAACAAAATCCGGGTAAGGAATTCTGTTAACCGGAAAAAAGGTGTAAGGCATTCCTCGAATCTCATGGTTCTAGCACGGTCGCTTTTATTGACTAAAATTTGGCTTGAATTATTTTTGGATAAAGTGTGTACTATTTGCCTTAAGTTACTATTGTCTAGTGCTGCTTAATAATTAATAATTTTGGCCTAGGAGCGTGCAAGCACACAAAATTCTTATTTGATTATATGTATTAAAACAAAGAACGTGTCGGTACACATGGTTTAAATACAATTAATATTGAAAAGTCAAGGAGCGGGAATGCACACATGACTACTTTATTAAAAAAAATATTGACCAAAGACCGTGTATGAACACATGGTCTACATCTCAAATGTGCCTAAAATTGCCTATCGCTTAAATTAATTAAAAAGCGCTTCTTTTTTATTTATTACTTGTTTGACTGGAAAAAAAATATTATTATTAAAAATAATTTTCACTAATGCAAGACATTAAACCCGGGTAAGCTTGTGTTAAACTTTCATGGTATTGGACCACTTATTTTATTTAACAAAAGATAACTTATTGGTTTTAAAGAAAATGTCCATCTTACTTTCTATTGTCATTGGGCCTACAAATTTTAGCTTACTTGGCCCATGTTGCTTAAGAGCCTCGATGACCAAGACAACACAAAATAACAAGTATTCTTCTAAGCCCAAATTGCTTCTTACATTGATGTCCAAACTAAAAATTATTTTTTTTCATAAAAAAAACTTATATGCTAATTATTATCTTTTATCTTCTTAACCAACTATTTCTTAAGGACTAACATAATATTTCAACTCATCTACACCAATCATGGCACTAATCAAACTACACCCATTAACAACATAAAAACCACGACTAAATATAAAAACTATAAAAAACGGTAATACTTCAATGCTAAAGAAAAGAACTATATTAAGTATAACATTATGTTGACTATAATTCAAAGCATCAAAACATTTGAAGCTAGAAGTCTTTCTTAGATAATTATACATGAACCACGAAAGTAACTCACGAAAAAGAGCCCAAACTAAACAAACATGGTTAAAAGTGAGGTTTTTATCTTTTCCTTAAACTAAGTAATCTTAACAGAATGCAATTTCAATCACATATATAAAGAAGAAAACGATAATTTAACTAATTTTTAGCAGATTTACATGCTGATAACACTAATATAACATTCATCTTGAAACAAAATCAGATCTAATATGTTCCATCAACCAAACCGGGATCAAATCCTTCTTATTATCATCAAGAATATGCAATATAAGAATTTAAAATTTACCTGGTTTGTAGAATAATAAAATATAGCAGTGCAGCAACAAAAAAACTCAGCAGCAAATACAGTAGAAATAACATCAACTCAAGTGTTAAGACAACCCAGAAAACTCAACAAAGATGCTTGAAACTGGTAGCTATCAACTTCACAAATTGCCTAAGGGATTTTTCTATTTTTCTCGAGGTTTTTGCACTCAAATAATCCTCACAAAACTCTGAAATTTCAGCTTGTTATATGTATTAAGCAGCTTATTTTTCTCAAAGATATATGTCTTTAAGCAACTCTCCAAGATGTGTCTCAGTATAAGATAGAGTGTGTAATAGAGTGTCCCCCCTTTTCAGTGAGTAAAGAGCCCTTTAAATAGGCAAATAAATCAGATTTTTTGGACAGATTTTGGTTCACCAAAAGTCTGTCCAAAAGACTGACTTTGTGTGCTAAACACTGTTCAAAAGCTGTCAAAAAGTATTGTACTTGTCACCACACAATGACTTTTGAGTTTTGCACTCCATAGTCTTTGCACAGTAAAAACAACCAAACTTGTACTATTCCTTCTTTAATTTCAGCTTTTATCAACACAAAAATTCAAATACTCAAATCTAATAAAAACAAATTCACTAAGTACTTGAAACTTCTATCATAAACTATCATGACTAAGCAAATAGCTATTTCAAAACTAATGAATAACTAATTATCAGTGATTAATAACTATGAACGACTAAGCTAACATAGATTAAACATAACTAATAATAATAATAAAAATAAAAAAATAAAAAAATAAGAAATTATGCTAGACATAAACTAAATACAATACAATTAGAAAAAATAGACAAAGGAAATGAGAATAGGGGTATACCAAACGAGGGTGTTCGGGGTGGTCGCCGTAATTTGGCCGGATTTTTAGTTGCTAGATTTTCGGGATGGAATTGACATCAATAGGTAGGTCTTGATAAGCTCTATCCGTTGATGTAGGTATTGTGGGGTGGTAGTGGCCGGAACTTCAAGGTTTTGGGCAAAAAAGTAGCGGCTAAAGTTTCCTAGATCTACAATTCAAGGCGTTTGAGGGGGGTTTTGAAGGATTTGGTTTAGAGATATGGAAATAGGAGGTTGTAGAGATTACATGGTGTGAATTTGGGGGTGTTTGGAGGTTGGCCGCCGTCGGTGGGTGATTTCCGGCGGCGGCGACGGAGAGAAGAGAGAGAAGAGAGAGAGAGAAGAGAGAAAGAGTTATGGGGGAAATGAGGGAATTTTTTAGATTTTTGAGGCTTTAAATACCTCTTGAGAGATCAAATATGGACCATTAGACCAAAGGGTGATCAATGGGTGAGATTTGATCTTGGGTCACTTAATGAAACGACGTAGTTTTGAGGCAAAACTACGTCGTTTCGGTCCCTTTCAAGGGCACCCCCTTATCTTGCACTTTTGGCCACTTTCTCTTTCAAATTTGGCCCAATTTATTTCTTAATCCTACTTATTAACCTAAATTTACACAAACAAATAAATTAATTAAGTAACTTATTCAAATGATCAATTAACTATATTAATTCATCAATTGAATAGTTAGTTAATTCCTAAAATGCACAAATAAAGAAAGAACTATTTTTTGGTATTTTTATGATAGGAAATATGCAATCAAAGACACAAAAATTGGGAAATATAATTAAAGCAACAAAACACTAATAACTTTAGGAGGTATTAAAACAGTACAAAAATTAGGTATTCACAACTGCCTTTCTTTGCTCGAGAACATGAAGAGTTTTCGTGCAAAAAAAGTGAATGCCATGGCTAATTTTGGCTCACATATCACTCCAATGAAAGCATTTTTTTTAAAAAAAAAATTGTGACTGAACCCTGCTTCCGAGGTAGCCTACATATCCTTGTTTAGAGGAATCAGGTCAGTGTAGTTCTGGGAAAATTTGGTAGCTGGGACTACCAGAAACTAGATTTAAGACTGTTGTTGCTGTTGTTGTTGCTGTTACTATTACTTGCTGCTTGCATCAAAAGAAAAAGAGAAAGAACTACATGTCTCGAAACTAAGAGTTACAAAATTCCTAATCTATGTGTCTTGTGGAGTTAAATCTTGATTCTTGACCTGCTCGCTTGTGTTGACCTTAGATTGGATCTTGATTCTCTTTGAGGAAAGGATTATGGCTCATTCTCAATTGCTTGCTTTCCGTATCAGAGTTCGAGAAAATGAAACTCGAGAAGCTAGGCTGCTGACACATTATCCAAGCTAACTCCAACTATCTTGTGACCGAAAAACTTCTTTATTCTAATGAGAAAGCTGAAACTGCAAGATTTAATCGTCACTTGTGCTATGCGGCAGGGCCTGCAAAGCCATCAAAGACGAACAAAACGAACACAATTTTTCTGCCCCAGTTTGGCACTAGGAAAATTTTGTGAGTTAGAGAAAGCTAAAGTATCTAATTTGTTGAAATGAAGACAACGGGAGTAGTATAAACTAATATATGAGGATATGCAACCACGAGGGGAAGTAACTTATGTTACCAGAGGAAATGGAATTAGAGGGTGGTACCGTGTATTACGAAAAAGGGAATGTAACCAGGGGTTGGTACCCTGTATTATCGAAAGAAAATATAACCAGGGGTTGGTACCCTATATTATCGAAATGAGTGTAACCAAGGGTTGGTACCTTGTATTACCAAAAGGAATGTAACCAGGGGTTGGCACCCTGTATTACTGAAAGGAGTGTAACCAGGGGTTGGTACCCTGTATTACTGAAAGGAGTGTAATAGAGGCTGGCACCCTGTATTACTGAAAGAAGTGTAACCAGGGGTTGGCACCCTGTATTACTAGGAAGGAATGTAACCAGGGGTTGGTACCCTGTATTACTGAAAGAAGTGTAACCAGGGGTTGGCACCATGTATTACTGAGAAGGAATGTAACCAGGGGTTGGTACCCTGTATTACCGAAAGGAGTGTAGCCAGGGGTTGGTACCCTGTATTACATAAAGGAGTGTAACCAGAGGTTGGCACCCTGTATTACTGAAAGGTGTGTAACCAGGGGTTGGTACCCTGTATTACTGAAAGGAGTGTAACCAAGGGCTGGCACCCTGTATTACTGAAAGGAGCGTAACCAGGGGTTGGTACCCTGTATTACAGAAAGGATTGTAACCAGGGGCTGGCACTCTGTATTACTGAAAGATGTGTAACCAGGGGTTGGCACCCTGTATTACTGAAAGAAGTGTAACCAGGGGTTAGCAACCTCTATTACTGGAAGGAATGTAACCAGGGGTTGGTACCCTGTGTTACTGAAAGAAGTGTAACCAGGGGTTGGCATCCTGTATTACTAAGAAGGAATGTAACCAGGGGTTGGTACCCTATATTACCGAAAGGAGTGTAGCCAGGGGTTGGTACCCTGTATTACATAAATGAGTGTAACCAGGAGTTGACACCCTGTATTACTGAAAGGTGTGTAACCAGGGGTTGGTACCCTGTATTACTGAAAGGAGTGTAACCAGAGGCTGGCACCCTGCATTACTGAAAGAAGTGTAACCATGGGTTTGCACCCTGTATTACTGAGAAGGAATGTAACCAGGGGTTGGTACCCTGTATTACCGAAAGGAGTATAGCCAGGGGTTGGTACCTTGTATTACATAAAGGAGTGTAACCAGGGGTTGGCACCCTATATGACTGAAAGGTGTGTAACCAGGAGTTGGTACCCTGTATTACTGAAAGGAGTGTAACCGGGGGTTGGCACCCTGTATTACTGAAAGGATGCTGAATCCCCTGGGCGAAAAGGTTCTACCTAGGTTAAACTGCGAAAAGCAAACCTGGGCGAAGAGTACTTCTACCCGAAAATATGAGCTGGAACCCCTAGGGGAAATGATTCTACCTGGGTTATGCTACGTATAACAGGCTGAGCAAAGAGTACTTCTACCCGGAACTATGAGCTGAATCCCCCTAGGCGAAAAGGTTCTACCTGGGTTAAGCTACGAAAAATAGCCTGAGCGAAGAGTACTTCTACCCGGAAACTATGAGTTGGATCTCTCTAGGCGAAAATGTTCTACCTGGGTTAAGCTATGAAAAACAAGCATGGGCGAAGAGTACTTATATCCGAAAATATGAGCTTGATCCCCTAGACGAAAAAGGTTCTACTTGGGTTAAGCTATTGTAAAACATCTGAGCGAAGAATACTTCTACCCGGAACTATGAGCTGGATCCCCCTAGGTGAAAAGGTTCTACCTGGGTTAAGCTACAAAAAACAGCCTGAGCGAAGAGTACTTCTACCCGGAACTATGTGCTGGATCCCCCTAGGCGAAAATGTTCTACTTGGGTTAAGCGACAAAAAACAAGCCTGGGCAAAAAGTACTTCTACGCGGAAATATAAGCTGGATCCCCTTAGGCGAAAAGGTTCTACCTAGGTTAAGCTACAAAAAGCAACCTGAGCGAATAGTACTTCTACCCGGAACTATGAGCTGGATTCCCCTAGGCAAAAAGGTTCTACATGGGTTAAGCTATGAAAAGCAAGCTTAGGCGAAGAGTACTTCTACCCGGAAATATGAGCTGGATCCCCCTAAGTGAAAAGGTTCTACCTGGGTTAAGCTACATAAAATATCCTGAGCGAAAAGTACTTCTACCCGGAACTCTGAGCTGGATCCCTCTAGGCGAAAAGGTTCTACCTGGGTTAAGCTACGTAAAACATCCTGAGCGAAGAGTACTTCTACCCGGACCTATGATCTGGATCCCCCTAAGCGAAAAAGTTCTACCTATTTTAAGCTACGTAAAAAAAGCCTGGGCGAAGAGTACTTTTACCCGAAACTATGAGCTGGATCCCCCTAGGCGAAAAAGCTCTACCTGGGTTAAGCTATGAAAAACAACTTGGGTGAAGAGTACTTCTACCCGGAAATATGAGCAGGATCCCCCTAAGCGAAAAGGTTCTACCTGGGTTAAGCTACATAAAACATCCTGAGCGAAAAGTACTTCTACCCGGAACTATGAGCTGGATCCCCCTAGGCAAAAAGGTTCTACTTGGGTTAAGCTACGTAAAACAACCTGAGCGAAGAGTACTTCTACCCGGAACCATGAGTTGGATCCCCCTAGGTGAAAAAGCTCTACCTTGGTTAAGCTACGTAAAACACCCTGAGCGAAGAGTACTTCTACCCGGAATTATGAGCTGGATCCCCCTAGGCGAAAAGTTTCTACCTGGGTTAAGCTACGTAAAACAACCTGAGCGAAGAGTACTTCTACCCGGAACTATGAGTTGGATCCCCCTAGGCGAAAAGGTTATACCTGTGTTAAGCTACGTAAAACATCCTGAGCGAATAATACTTCTACCCGGAATTATGAGCTGGATCCCCCTAGGTAAAAAGGTTCTACCTGGGTTAAGCTACGTAAAACAACCTGAGCGAAGAGTACTTCTACCCGGAACTATGAGTTGGATCCCCCTAGGCGAAAAGGTTCTACCCATGTTAAGCTACGTAAAATATCCTGAGCGAAGAGTACTTCTACCTGGAACTATGAGTTGGATCCCCCTAGGCGAAAAGGTTCTACCTGTGTTAAGCTACGTAAAATATCCTGAGCGAAGAGTACTTCTACCTGAAACTATGAGTTGGATCCCCCTAGGCAAAAAAGTTCTACCTGGGTTAAGCTACGTAAAACAACCTGAGCGAAGAGTACTTCTACCCGGAACTATGAGTTGGATCCCCCTAGGCGAAAAGGTTCTACCTGTGTTAAGCTACGTAAAATATCCTGAGCGAAGAGTACTTCTACCTGGAACTATGAGTTGGATCCCCCTAGGCGAAAAGGTTCTACCTGGGTTAAGCTACGTAAAACATCATAAGCGAAGAGTACTTTTACCCGGACCTATGAGCTGGATCCCTCTAGGCGAAAAGGTTCTACCTGGGTTAAGCTACGTAAAACAAAACCAGCCTGGGCGAATAGTACTTCTACCCGGAACTATGAGCTGGATCCCCCTAGGCGAAATATTTCTACCTGGGTTAAGCTATAAAAAGCAACCTTAGTGAAGAGTACTTCTACCCGGAACTATGAGTTGGATCCCCCTAGGCGAAAAGTTTCTACCTGGGTTAAGCTACGAAAAGCAACCTGAGCGAAGAGTACTTTTACCCGGAACCACGAGCTGGATCCCCTAGGTGAAAAGGTTCTACCTGGGTTAAGCTACGAAAAACAGCCTGGACGAAGAGTACTTCTACCCGGACCTATGAGCTGAATCCCCCAAGGTAAAAATGTTCTACCTGGGTTAAGCTACCAAAATGATCTATATGAACAATAGTGATGCATGCTGAAAATAAAAGAAAATGGAGATTTTGTAGAAACTTACCTTTGGTGACATTCGTCCTTTAGGAATCGACATTCTGCACTACTTTGTTCCTACTACAAATAAAGAAAAAATGTTAGTTTTAAAAAGTGGTGGTCGATTTGTGGCCTTGATGCCTTTGGCAGCTTGGCTTTGTGCCCATCTTTCTTTTGATGATGATTTCAACCTACCACTAGATGTTTCCTGAATACCACTTGCATTTCTGGCCCCGGAGTGATGTTTCCAACTTTTACATAACGGTTGGTCGCGTGGGACTTAACTTTTTCAACTTTATTTTTTCTTTATGGAATTTCACTTTCGACTTCTTTCCTCCGAAACTTTCAATTTCTGAGAATTGGGGAACCTTTGGCTTTTCAAACTTTGCCAAAACAGTTAGCCACTTGGGACTTAACCTATTCAACTTCATTTTGCCTTATAGGCACTTTCAATTTGATTTCCTCCTTACAAGAGTTTTTGATTTCTAAGCATCAGCCGCCATAGCCAGTCGGGGTTGACTTGATGTCGTTGCCGAGTCTGGGTGCCTTTTTTGCATATTAGCTTGTATCAAACGAAAGTCCTGTAAATCAGTCTTGTTATCCCTTCTTTGCCTTAGTTTTGGAACAGAGTTAGACCAAAATGGATTCAAAGAAAAACAAACAATGGAATGGACAATGAATTTAGACAAGAGGTATCTCTTTCGAGAAAGGAAAGAATGACTTATCTGGAGTATATGCGGACTTCAATGAACATGACATGCCTTTTGGACTTGATATCTGATCTGTGTAAACCGTCCGACTCTTAGAAATTCATCACAACTTTTGCCTCAAAACCTAGAAACATTGCCTAGGATTGTCAATACCAATGGATGTGAAGATCCTCTTTTCGATCAGCAGTGCCCTTTGCGGGTTTTCACCAGCTAATCTCTCTCATTTCTCTTCTCACCATCGCCTTATAGTGCCCTTTGCGGGTTTTTACTAACAAGACTCTCTCATTTTCATTTTTTTTGCTCGTCATCGCCCTATGGTGCCCGTGAGGGTTTTCACCAATAAGACTCTCTTATTTTATTTCTCTCATTTTGGTGGCATCAAATCCAAGTGATTGTATCCTCTAATTCTTGAACATTTTCGTTGATTGATCGGAAGGACTTGAAAATGATTTGGGTAAAAAGGATTTGGATTGAATTACAACGTTGGAACCTCTCAGGCGAAACCATCGCCGAACCATTATAACACCTGCCCCAGTTTTAACTTTTGGGGGAATGTAGATTTTTATTTTGGTGTGACTGAACCCCAGAGAGAGGCTGCCTACGTATCCTTTTGGAATCAAGTCGAACGTAGTTCGATTAACATGAACTTGTTTGATTTTTTTTTTCATTTTCTTTTCTCTTTTTTTTTCA
Organism: Nicotiana tomentosiformis; assembly: GCF_000390325.3. Classification (NCBI taxonomy): domain Eukaryota; kingdom Viridiplantae; phylum Streptophyta; class Magnoliopsida; order Solanales; family Solanaceae; genus Nicotiana; species Nicotiana tomentosiformis. The sequence goes on along the minus strand of NC_090814.1, from coordinate 24,144,072 downwards.
TAAAACTTCCAGGATCCAAAGAGGGTAATCAAAGAAAAGTAACCGGCTCAAAAGGGTTTGCAAAGGGTTGATAGTGTTTGGGTAGCGAGAATGAATTCCTTCGTCATCCCAATCAGAGAACATTAAATATACGTAAAAGGGTCAAACATAATACCTTTTGACTGTGTCTGTATAGACAGTTGTCTCGGAGACATTTCCTTCGAACTTTCTAGGCTGCACTTTCTTGTTGTAGGCACGGGCCATTCTTTGTTGGTACAACTGCCCGTGGCAAACTGCGGCCATACATTTTTCATCAATCATAGTCAATTGTTCCAAACCGGTTCTTGACCCAATCTTTATCCTCAATCTCGGCTTCGACAATGATCCAAAGAGAGGGAATTTCAACTTCTTCCGATTTCATTTGGATCTTGGCTTAGGCCTAGTGTTCCACTTCTTTGCTTATTTTCTCACAAGCCTTATCTTCAACACATTCTGCTTCTTGATTCATTATTTTGAGGTTTGACGGTGTTTTAGGATATGGGCATGAAGTCCGCAAGCATGTCATGTTATTAAAATCTGCATTAACATAACTGAAAAGAGAATAAGAAAGGTGACAAGATTAAGAAAAGAGACATTCCTAGACAATGAAATATTAATTTCATTTAATTGATTTTTTTTTGAATTTGATTTTTTTTTTGAATTTTAAAGATAGAAAGGTTTACATCGGAAAGTAAGACAATAAAGTAAAACATCCGGATTACACCCTGAAATAATCCGGACACAGAAAAGATAGCAAAACTGGCTACCGAGACTCCCGTCTGATGGGGGACTTTTAGGCTTGGCGACAGTTTTTTTTCCTGTCTCGGCAATGGCTGTAATGGCCTTCAGTGCTAGATCAAATTCCTCATCTTCGCAGATTATTCTGACTACTGGCCCATTGGTGTGAGTATGCAGAGAATTGTTCATCATATTAGGAGCTTTTTCATCCCTAGTGGCACTACTGTCTTAACCTCGATAAGGTCTTTCATTTCTCTCTTAAGAATCCAACAGTCTTCCATATCATGTCACACTGCTCTAGAGTGGTATTCACATCTAGCATTAGTCCGGTGCGAGGGGGACTCGGGGTTTGGCCAGTTCGGGGCTATTGGCTGCAGTAGACCTAGCCCGATTAGCTTTTGAAACAAACTTGAAAATGATTCACCAATAGGGGTGAACAGATTTCTTCTGAGGGGCTCTCTTGGGCGAGGATTGTATTGGGGAACATTTGGTTGGGGATTATATGAAGTTTGGTAGGGACGGACATTTCTGGGATATGGAGCTCTGTTTTGTGTATAATGCTCTAGCCGCGTATAAGGTTGCATGTTCATCACCGCATAGGGAGGCAATGCCATGACATAAGCATCATCTTGATGAGGATAATAGTGTTGTGGGACCGTAGGAAGCATATATGATTGGTTGAATGACCTGCGGGCTCCCCTCGAGCTCGAAGCCATCATGGCTCCCTCTTCCCTCCTTCTTCTGTGAACCATTTTGAACGGTCTGTGATGTGGCCTTAAAGGCAGCATGACTCAAGATTCGACCCGTTTTTAAACCATTTTCGACCATCTCCCCAATTTTGATAGCCTCGGTGAACGGATTACCCATAATGGACATCATATTCTGAAAGTAGTATGCCTTTTGGGCCTGTAGGAAGACCATAACCATTTCTGCTTCGTCTATTGGAGGCTTTACCCTGGCGGCTTGCTCGCGCCATTTGACGGCATATTTACGAAAACTTTCCGTTATTTTCTTTGTCAAACTGGACACAGTGTTCTATTTTTGGATTTTCACTCTTGCTTTCTTTTTTTGTTTTTTTTCTCTCTTTGTTTTCTTTGTTATTTTTGTCACTCTTTTCTTTCTTTTTTTTTTTTTTCACTCAGTTTATTTGATGTAAATGATCGAATCCGATGGGGATTGCCTACGTATCATGACGCCGCATGAATCAGATCTTGCGTAGTTCGGGCAAATCGAGAATAAAGTAAAATAAACTAATTCTTTTTTTAATCATATACAAATAATCCCACAAAAGCTGCTAACAAGGAAAAATATTAGTTTTTTTTTGTTTTTTTGGAATTTGTTTTTTTTGGTCGAAAGAAAACTTCTAAAGATAGATTTGTTTTTATTTTTCTTTTCTTTCTTTTTTTGGAATCTTCGAAAGAAATACTTTTTTTTAAAAGAAAGAAAATATTTTGAATTTTTTTTTGTAAATTTAAAAAGACAAAAAATATTTTTTTGGATTTTTTTTTTTGAATTTTGGGAGAAAGACCTTTTTTATGTTTGGAATTTTGGATTTGACGTCTCAAAGAAAGACTTCTAAAAAAGGAATTAAAGAAAAATATTTTTTTTGGATTTTTGAAACTTGGGCCCGGAACGGATGAGGTTTGCCTACGTATCTCACATCTGGTGAGAATCAGACCCGCATAGTTCGGTCAAAACCGACTTTTTTTTTGTTTTTATGAAAATTAATCTTTAAAAACCATATGCACTAGACCACATCAATTTTTCTCTGTCCATTCAACTGATTTATACTGAAGTCGGTCGACATGCAAGCCTCCCAAATAATGCAACAAGTAGCACATAACATGACATAATGGTCTCAACAAGGTACTTATCCTAAAACAGAACTCGGCCCCTGCATCGAGCGATGCTAAGTCAAATGCATATGATGCAAATAAAGCGTAGCCTACTAGGGATATTCATTGCTTGTGGCTTGTTCTTCTAAGTTTGTAAATTCTAAAGGAGATTGTATCTAGACCTGGCTTACCCGGGCGGACAACCCGAGCCGAGGAGCGTCACCAGTAGTAGAACAACACTGGCTAGCTAACGGCTCTCCCGCCTAAACACGTGTGACTAAATCCTTCACCAGAAGCTGGTAGGCTAACTGGCTTTATCTCAAGACAGAAATTTTGTGATGCTGGTAGGCAAACACAACATAACTAATTATCAGAAGACTCAGAGGGATGCGAGAGAAGATACAATTTATATGTACAGTTCAATAATATCAAAACGGTAAAAGCTCGACAAGTAACACATTAGGCCCAAATAAATCACAATATATACAAAAATTAATAAAGCCAAATAAAGTCAATGTACAAGCTCGAATTCTTGAAGTTCCCAGCAGAGTCGCCAGAGCTGTCACACCCATTTTCTACCCGCAAAATAATATTGTGTGGATTAAAGGGTTTTTCCAATTAAAGTGACAAAATTGAGTAGGGATTATTTTATTTACAGAGTCGCCACTTGGAATTGATTTTGTTGGTGTTCCAAGTCACCTTTTATTTGAATCCCTAATCAAAGGAAGATTTGACTCTATTATTATTGGTCTGCGAAAATAAAATCCGGGTAAAGAATTCTGTTAACCGGGGAGAAGGTGTAAGGCATTCCCCGAATCCCGTGGTTCTAGCACGGTCGCTTTTATTGACTAAAATTTGGCTTGAATTATTTTTGGATAAAGTGTGTATTATTTGCCTTAAGTTACTATTGTCTAGTGCTGCTTAATAATTAATAATTTTGGCCTAGGAGCGTGCAAGCACACAAAGTTCTTATTTGATTATATGTATTAAAACAAAGAATGTGCCGGTACACATGGTTAAAATATAATTAATATTGAAAAGTCAAGGAGCGGGGAATGCACACATGACTACTTTATTAAAAAAAAATATCGACCAAGGACCGTGTATGAACTCATGGTCTACATCTCAAACGTGCCTAAAATTGCCTATCACTTAAATTAATTAAGAAGCGCTTCTTTTTTATTTATTACTTGTTCGACTGGGAAAAAAAATATTATTATTAAAATTAATTTTTACTAATGCAAGACATTAAACTCGAGTAAGCTTATGCTAAACTTTCATGGTAGTGGGCCACTTATTTTATTTAACAAAAGATAATTTATTGGTTTTAAAGAAAATGCCCATCTTACTTTCTATTGTCATTGGGCCTACAAATTTTAACTTACTTGGCCCATGTTGCTTAAGAGCCTCGATGACCAAGACAACACAAAATAACAAGTATTCTTCTAAGCCCAAATTGCATCTTACATTGATGTCCAAACTAAAAATTATTATTTTTTTCATAAAAGAAACTTACATGCTAATTATTATCTTTTATTTTCTTAACCAACTATTTTTTAAGGACTAACATAATATTTCTACTCATCTACACCAATCATGGCACTAATCAAACTACACTCATTAACAACATAAAAACCACGACTAAATATAATAATTACAAAAAACGGTAATATTTCAATGCTAAAGAGCAGAACTATATTAAGTATAACATTATGTTGACTATAATTCAAATCATCAAAACATTTGAAGCTAGAAGTCTTTCTTAGATAATTATTCATGAACCACGAAAGTAACTCACGGAAAAGAGCCCAAACTAAACAAACATGGTTAAAAGTGGGGTCTTTATCTTTTCCTTAAACTAAGTAATCTTAACAGAATGCAATTTCAATCACATATATAAAGAAGAAAACGATAATTTAACTAATTTTTAACAGATTTACATGATGATAACACTAATATAACATTCATCTTGAAACAAAATCAGATCTAATATGTTCCATCAACCAAACCGGGATCAAATCCTTCTTATTATCATCAAGAATCTGCAATATAAGAATTTGAAATTTACCTGGTTGTAGAATAATAAAATACAGCAGTGCAACAACAAAAAAACTCAGCAGCAAATACAGTAGAAACATCAGCAACTCAAGTGTTAAGACAACCTAGGAAACTCAACAAAGATGCTTGAAACTGATAGCTATCAACTTCACAAATTGCCTAAGAGATTTTTCTATTTTTCTCGAGGTTTTTGCACTCAAATAATCCTCACAAAACTCTGAAATTTCCGCTTGTTATATGTATTAAGCTGCTCATTTTTCTCAAAGATATATGTCTTTAAGCAACTCTCCAAGATGTGTCTCAGTATAAGATAGAGTGTGTAATAGAGTGTCCTCCCTTTTCAGTGAGTAAAGAGCCCTTTAAATAGGCAAATAAATCAAATTTTTTGGACAGATTTTGGTTCACCAAAAGTCTGTCCAAAAGACTGACTTTGTGTGCTAAACACTGTTCAAAAGCTGTCAAAAAGTATTGTACTTGTCACCACACAATGACTTTTGAGTTTTGCACTCCAAAGTCTTTGCACAGTAAAAATAACCAAGCTTGTACTATTCCTTCTTTAATTTCAGCTTTTATCAACACAAAAATTTAAATACTTAAATTCAATAAAAATAAATTCACTAAACACTTGAAACTTCTATCATAAACTATCATGACTAAGCAAATAGCTATTTCAAAACTAATGAATAACTAATTATCAGTGATTAATAACTATGAATGACTAAGCTAACATAGATTAAACACAACTAATAATAAAAATATAAATAATAATAATAATAATAAATAAATAAAAAAATCAGAAATTATGCTAGACATAAACTAAATACAATACAATTAGAAAAAATAGACAAAGGAAATGAGAATAGGGGTATACCAAACGAGAGTCTTCGGGGTGGTAGTCGAAATTTGGCCGGATTTTTAGTTGCCGGATTTTCGGGATGGAATTGACATCGATAGGTAGGTCTTGATGAGCTCTATCCGTTGATGTAGGTATTGTGGGGTGGTAGTGGCCGGAACTTCAAGATTTTGGGCAAAAAAGTGGCTGCTAAAGTTTCCTAGATCTACAATTGAAGGCGTTTGAGGAGGTTTTGAAGGATTTGGTTTGGAGATATGGAAAGAGGAGGTTGTAGAGATTATATGGTGTGAATTTGGGGGTGTTTGGAGGTTGGACGCCGCCGGTGGGTGATTTTCGGTGGCGGCGGCGGAGAGAAGAGAGAAAGAGTTATGGGAGACATGAGGGAATTTTTCAGATTTTTGAGGCTTTAAATACCTCTTGAGAGATCAAATATGGACCATTAGATCAAGGGGTGATCAATGGGTGAGATTTGATCTTGGGTCACTTAATGAAACGACGTAGTTTTGAGGCAAAACTACGTCGTTTCGGACCCTTTCAAGGGCACTCCCTTATCTTGCACTTTTAGCCACTTTTTCTTTTAAATTTGGCCCAATTTCTTTCTTAATCCTACTTATTAACCTAAATTTACACAAATAAATAAATTAATTAAGTAACTTATTCAAATGATCAATTAACTATATTAATTCACCAATTGAATAGTTAGTTAATTCCTAAAATGCACAAATAAAGAAAGAATCATTTTTTGGTATTTTTATGATAGGAAATATGCAATCAAATATACAAAAATTGAGAAATATAATTAAAGTAACAAAACACTAATGATTTTAGGAGGTGTTAAAACAGTACAAAAATTAAGTATTCACAATTAGCAGTATGAAAAGGAGTGGAGGAACCATCTTGGAACCAATCACTTAAAGAAGACCATGCTTTTAAAAGAACTGGATCATGAATGATCAGAAAGTATGACCTCATAATCAAGGGGTCATCTTTCACAAGAAGTTGACTAGCTGGGGTAAGAGAGTAATGTTCTTTTTCATGTTGGTTTAGGAAAGCAGAATGAACTAAAAACCGCATTAAAATTGGCAAGAAGGAAACCTTGGAATGGTCGATGAGAGAAAGTTCAGCAGTGAGGTCAGAAAGAGACATGGGCTTACCATGTTTGTAGAGGACATCTGGGATGCCTAGCTGAACTACACATTTTGCTGCTGAAGAGCTTATGAAGTTGAACATATGATTCCAGGTTTGAGTCAGTGGATCCATTTTCATTCATTGACATTTTTAAGAGAAACTTGATTAGATTTGTCATCTAAAGCCACTAATGGTACGTATTTATAAGATTAATTTAACTTATACACACTGATGATATAAGGGTTCTATTACACTATCAATATAATTTAATTGATTACAATGTTGCTTATCATACTTTTAATTTATAAAATTACGTTAGTGATAGGTTCTATGCATCCCTGTTATGTTTTGATAAACTAACAAACTTAATGCTAAAAATCAGATAAGAAACTTGTTACACATCCTCAAGTACTTAAGATCAACAAGTCTCAAAGTCGGGGATATAGTTCAATTCTTCAGAGTCAGAGAAACAACAGAAGGAACAGATGAACATTAGTTCCCTTGGTGACCGTACCAATCAACTCCCCAACAACTGTAAAGTTGCTGCCTGTACACACAACAGTGAAAAACAGTGCAACAGTCAATTTCATTGGGAATGCTCCTGTACCAAACATGTTTGCATCATTCAAGTGATGTCACCAATGTTATATTAACATTAAGCCAAAGACAAAACATCACTTGAACATATTCGAAGAATCAATCTAGCCTTCTCTCAAGTCTGTGCATCTATCCAGTAATCGATTCTCAAGTACTTCAAGAATAAAGAACTACATAACAAGGACCAGTTCCCTGCATCGAGTTATCACATGTCCTTAGTTATATTGTACCTTTGTGAAATCTTCTTATTTATAATTCCTACTTAGCTAGGTTAGAGGCAAGTGTGTAGGAAACTTTTGTTTAATCATAAACTCTGTGTTTGTGTCTTAGCTAGGTTTAGTCGAGTTGTAAGTCTTTGTAATAGAGTTATTACAAAGTGGCTTGTAATAGAGTTGTTACAAGTTAGTAAGGGATTAAGGAGTTAATTCCTAGGTTACAAGAGGTTGTAATCTAAAGTTTGCTCAGTAGTGAAGTTGAAATCCTACAAGAGTAGGTCGTGATTTTTTATCCCTTGAGCTGAGAAATTTTTCACGTAAAATTCTACCGTGTCGTTTACTTACTGATGTGTGTGTGTTCTGTGGGAACAGATAAAGAACCAGGTTCTCTATACAGTTTGGTGTACTCTTAGTTTCTATCACTCTTTAAGAGACGTGATTGTACAAATATTTGTAAACCTTAAAATTTGTGTAGTTTTTGATATGGTATAATATTATTTAGATCGCTTTACTAGAACAATTATTGTTTTCTTTGAAATGCAGTTACCTCTAATTCGTGATACACCTAGAGAAGGCATCCATCTCCTGCACATATAGTTCAAGTGGTCTTCTTCTATTTGATTTTGATCAAATGATTAGTTTCATGGACAATTTTGGCAAAGTTTCCAGCAAAAGATCTTGGGCTAAGATCTGTAGGCCATCCAGAACAAGTCTTAAATTATATGAAAGCCATTTTACCACATTTCTAGATTAAGATTTAATAATTCCAACCATTTTAAGTACGGAGAGATATTATAAATAGTTCGTGAAACATGTTGAGGCACCTTCCTAATCCAAAATGTGGACTTCTACCTTTCAACTAACACCTTGTCGATATGAAAATAATATCAAGGTACGGAAGGTATAAGTTTGTCAAATAAAAAGGGTACGGGTTTAAAGAAATTGACTTGTCACCAAATTTCATTGTATAGAATATTGAAGGAGTTTGGTCAAAATTTTGGTAAGGAAATAAGTGCTTTTGATGGGTAGCAAAAACGGTTTTTAGCGATTAAGTAGAAATCAAAAAGTGTAGCATTCTCCCTAAAATAAGTGCTTTGAATTTTTTAGGAGAAGAGTACCCATATGAAATATTCATGTTTCCTTCGTCCCAATTTATGTAACACCATTTAAATTGGCAAGGGTTTATAAAAGAATAATATACTTTTAAATTATGGTTTGAAATAAGCCTTAGATTGTTAAATACTAAATGGCAAGGTTATGTTGACTAGATGAGTTTGATTAGGGAGTACTGAAACTACTTATTAAGCTATTGATCATGTGAGTGGCTGGAAAACATGCGGTTGGATGACTTAGAACACGAATTTATTTCCTTATAAAAGTTCTAACCACCAAGAGGGTCTCAAATTGTTTATTAAGAAATGCAACAGTGCACTACAACAAAAGGGGAAATGGATATTCATGTTGTAAGCCGTCAATGTCACGACCCGAAATTCTCACCTTCAAACCGTAATGGAGCCTAACATATTACTTGCTAGGCAAACCAACGTAAAAATAATATTATCCATTTTAAAATAATTTTTAAAATTATTAATAACAAAGAAACAAATACGGAAGTAAAGTCTGAAATGTAGTGAATAATCCATAAAAATAACGGAATCTAAATACCATCCCATAATTGATGTCATAAGTGCACGAGCTTCTAGAATAATACAAATAAAGGTCTGAATAAAATAAAGTTGTCTGGAAACAAACACACAGCTAAAGTAAAGTAGACGGGGACTTCAGATTTGCGGACGCCGTGCAGTTATACCTCAAGTCTCCTCTGGTAGCTGAAATCCAAGCAAGTCTATGGTACGCCGCTGGGACCAACTCCGAAATCTGCACAAGAAGTGCAGAGTGTAGTATCAGTACAACCGACCCCATGTACTGATAAGTGCTGAGCCTAACCTCGACGAAATAGTAACGAGGCTAAGGCAGGTCACTCACATTAACTTGTACGCATTAGTAGTAACAACAACAGTAATAGAAATAAATCAGGTAACTCATTTTTAATAGTTGAAGCCAACTCAGCGGTCATACCCAATTATTAGTTCAATCAATTTTCGTTGCAGCGTGCAACCCGCTCCCGCATTATATTCATTTACCAAAAAGTCAACCACATTGGATCCACCTTTATGCTTTCTGCCGATACAACTTGCCCTAAAAAGGCAACTGGGTCTAACCAAAACTCACATTTTGAAAATTTGGCATATAACTGATTATTTTTTAAAATATGAAGTACACTCCGAATATACTGCTCATGCTCCTCTCGACTGCTGGAGTAAATCAAGATATCATCAATGAATACAATCACAAAAGAATTCAAATAGGGCTTGAACACTCTATTCATCAAATCCATAAATGTTGCTGGGGCATTTGTCAACCCAAATGACATAACTAGGAATTCATAATGCCCATACCGAGTCCAAAAAACTATCTTAGGGACATCAGATGCCCTAATCTTCTACTGATGGTAACCAGACCTCAAATCAATCTTTGAAAATACTTTGGCACCCTGAAGCTGATCAAATAGTTCATCAATTCTTGGCAGCGGATATTTATTTTTGATAGTGGCCTTATTCAACTGCCGATAATCTATACACATCCGCATAGAACCATCTTTCTTCTTTACAAATAATACTGGTGCACCTAGGGCGAGACACTAGGTCTAATGAATCCCTGATCAAGCAAGTCTTGTAACTAATTCTTCAATTCTTTCAACTCCGGCGGGGCCACACGGTATGGTGGAATAGAAATGGGCTGAGTGCCCGGAGCTAAATCAATACAGAAGTAAATATCTCTGTTGGGTGGCATTCCCGAAAAATCTGCAAGAAATACTTCTAGAAATTCACAAACAACTGGTACTGAGTCCATGGAAGGAACATCCGCACTCGGATCGCGAATATAAGCCAAATAGGCTAGACACCCTTTCTCTACCATACGCCGAGCATTCATATAAGAAATAACCCTGCTGGCAGAATGACCAATAGTTCCTTTCCACTCTAACCGAGGTAACCCCGACATGAATAGGATCACTGTCTTGGCATGACAATCCAATATAGCATGATAAGGTGATAACCAATCCATACCCAAGATGACATCAAAATCTACCATATCAAGAAGTAGAAGATCCATACTAGTCTCAAGACTACCAATAGTAACCACACACGAATGATAGACATGATCTACTATAACAGAGTCTCCCACCGGTGTAGATACACACATAGAAGAACTTAGAGAATCACAAGGTACAACCAAATATGAAGCAAAATAGGAGGACACATAGGAATAAGTAGATCCTGGATCAAATAGAACTGAAGCATCTCTATGGCAAACTAGAATAATACCTGTGATCACAGCATCAGATGACTCGGCCTTGGGCCTAGCTGGAAAAGCATAAAATCAGGGCTGAGCCCCACCACTCTGAACTGCGTCCCTGGGACGGCCTCTAACTGGCTGGCCTCCACCTCTAACGGCTTGATCCACCTCTAATGGCCTGACCTCCACCTTTAGCTGCCTGGCCCCTACCTCTAGCTGGCTGAGCAGGCGGTGAAGGAACCGGTGCCGGTATGATGGCACGAGAATCCTGTTGAGATCTGTTACTCGCCAACCTATGGAAATACCTCCTGTTGTGACCAATGTTCCCACACTCATAACACCGATCTTGATGCCGTGGCTGCTGAAGCTGAAGCTGACCCAGAAGGGTCGGATAACCACTGTAGTAATTCTGGAGTGGTGGTGCACTGATAGGAGCTGAATGTGCACTGAATGATGGCTGCCCATAGTAAGGCATAATAGAATTGTGACTCCCTGAAGCACCGTGAGATGCATGAAGTGCTGAATGAAACGGTCTGGGAGGATGACTCCTACCAAAATTACCCCTGCCTCCAGACGAGGCACTACTGAAACCACCGAACTGACGAGGCCTCTTATCGGACTTCTGCCATCTCTCCTGTGCAAGAACTATCTCGATCCTCCTCGCGACATTAGCAACCGCCTGAAAAGAAATCTCACTTCCGGTCTCCTTGGCCATCTGAAGCTTGATAGGGTAAGCGAGTCCCTCAATAAACCTCCTAACTCTCTCTCCCTCAGTAGGTAGTAAAAGGAGAGCATGACGGGCCAAATCCACAAAACGGGACTCATACTGAGTAACAATCATACTACCCTATTGTAGACGCTCAAATTGCTTGCGAAAATCCTCTCTCAGTCTGATAGGAAAGAACTTCTCCAGAAATAGCTGAGAGAACTTCTCCCAGGTAAGTGCAGGCGATCCAACTGGTCTGGTCAATGTATAATCTCTCCACCATCTCTTGACGGAACCCGTCATCTGAAATACAGCAAAATCAACCCCATTGGTCTCAACTATACCCATGTTCCGCAGTACCTCATGGCAGCGATCAAGATAATCCTGTGGGTCCTCAGGAGGTGTACCGCTGAAGTGAACTGAAAAGAGCTTAGTAAACTTATCCAGTCTCAATAAGGCCTCAAAAGACATAGCGGGCCTATCACCGGTCTGTGCCGCAATAACTGGATGAACTACCCCAACTGGCGGGGCTGCTGAAGCCTGATTATGGGGAGCCATCTACTCCGGAGCAGGAGTAGTGGGAGTTTGTGCTCCTTCCCCAGCTTGTGAGACGGATGGTACCATTGGAAATGTACCATTCTAGGCCATGCCCTCCATAAGACTTACCAAACGGACTAGAGCGTCCTGAAGTACTGGAGTGTTTATGAATCCTTCCGGGACCTGAACTGGTCCAACTGGTACATTCTGAACTGGAACCTCCCCACTGAAGATCCACCTGAGGTTCTACAACAGGTGCAACTGCTCGAGCTTTGGACTAAGCTCTACCTCTACCTCTAGCACGACCTCGGCCTCGACCTCTACCCCTGGCCATAGTTGCCACCGGAGGCTCTTGTCCCTATTCATCAGTAGATGTATTACGTGTTCTCACCATCTGCGAGAGAATAAGAGTAGAATGGTTCAATCATCGATGATAGAATAAATTCGCACGACAGAGTAAGAAAAAAGTGATATTGTTCCTAAACTTCATAGCCTCTGAGAGATAAGTACAAATGTCTCCGTACCGATCCTTCAGACTCTACTAAGCTTGCTCGTGAGACCTATATAACCTAGTGCTCTGATACCAACTGTCACGACCCGAAATTCCCACCTTCAGACCGTGATGGCGCCTAATATTTCACTTACTAGGCAAGCCAACGTTAGAATAATATTATCCATTTTAAAATAATTTTTAAATTTATTAATAACAAAGAAACAAATACGGAAGTAAAGTTTGAAATGTAGTGAATATTCCATAAAAATAACGGAATCTAAATACCATCCCAGAATTGGTGTCACAAGTGCACGAGCTTCTAGAATAATACAAATAAAGGTCTCAATAAAATAAAGTTGTCTGGAAACAAATATACAGCTAAACTAAAGTAGACGGGAACTTCAGAAATGCGGGCGCCGTGCAGTTATAGCTCAAGTCTTCTCTTGTAGCTGAAATCCGAGCAAGTTTATGGTATGGCGCTAAGACCAACTCCGAAATCTGCACAAGAAGTGCAGAGTGTAGTATCAGTACAACCGACCCCATGTACTAGTAAGTGCTGAGCCTAACCTCGACGAAGTAGTGACGAGGCTAAGGAAGATCACTCACATTAACCTGTACGCATTAGTAGTAACAATAACAGTAATAAAAATAAATCAGGTAACTCATTTTTAATAGTTGAAGCCAACTCAGCGGTCATATCCAATTATTATTTCAATCAATTTCCGTTGCAGCGTGCAACCCGCTCCCACATTATATTCATTTACCAATTTTGTTGCGGCATGCAATCCGATCCTCCAATATGGACTTTTAAACAAGTCTGTTACGGCGTGCAACCCGATCCTCTAATATGAACTTCTAAATAAGTCTGTTGCGGCGTGCAACCCGATCCTCCAATATGGACTTTTTCCTCCAATATGGACTTTTAAATAAGTATGTTGCGGCGTACAACCCGATCCTCCAATATGGACTTTTAAATAAGTTTATTGCGGCGTGCAACCCGATCCCCTAATATATTCATTTCAATCAATTATATTGCGGCGTGCAACCCGGTTCTCCAATATGTTCATTTACCAATTCTTATAGAAGAAATTGCCCCAATAAATACAATAATTAATATAAAATTATAAGACAACAAGCATACAATAATTATGATTTAATTATGATACAAACAGTGACAAATAGCAATTTATTATGAAAATCAGGGAGAAAATAGGCAGTTTAATATTTAATATGCTAAATGTCAAGTAGCAATTAATACACATAAATCAAATAGCATGTAACAATTATTGCAGGAATTCAAGAATTAATATTTGTCAAAGAATAGGAAAGAAATAATTATTATAATAATTAATTCATATCTTAGAACAATTTATGATTTTTAAATAATTATGCACACATGTAATTTGACGACGTATAGACACTCGTCACCTCGCCTATACGTCGTTCACATGCATTTCACATAACAAATAATTTAAGGGTTCTATTCCCTCAAGTCATGGTTAACCACGACACTTACCTCGCTTTGCAAATTCTAATCAATTACTCGACCACAACCTTTCCTTTTAAATTTGTCTCCAAAATGTTCAAATCTATTCACAAACAATTCGATATACTCAATACGAATCATAGGAATTAATTCCATATGAATTTACTAATTTTCCGGATAAAAATTTGAAATTCACTTTAAAAATTAACATTGGGGTCCACGTCTCGAATCTCGAAAAAACTTACGAAATCCAAACACTCGTTCCGATACGAGTTCAACCATACAAAATTTATGCAATTCCGATGTCAAATGAACCTTCAAATCTTAAATTTTTGTTTTTTTGGAAGATTTTATTAAAATCTGATTTTTCTCCCAAAATTTCAAGGATTCATGATATAAATGAGCATAGAATCATAAAATATAATCAATATAGGATAAGGAACACTTACTCCAATATTTGTTCGTGAAAATCGCCCAAGAATCGCCCTACCCGAGCTCAAAAATAAAAAATTATTGAAAATGGGACGAACCCCATTTTCCAGAACTTAAGTTCTGTTTCTCGGACTTTTACCCTTCGCGAACGCTGTCAGTGCTTCGCGTTTGTGAAGCACAAATTTGTGGTGTCCAATCTTACTCTTCGCAAATACGATGCTTGCCTGGCTTGGCCTTCGCGAACGCGAGATGCCCTTCGCGAACACGAAGGCAATTTCCTCTCCGGTCATTTCCCCTTCGCGAACGAGAGGCTTCGATCGCGAACGCGAAGCTTTGCACTTCGACCCTTCGCGAACGCGTTCCCTCTGTCGCGAACACGAAGCACAATTCTGCCTGTCTCCAGTTTCTTCTTCGCGAACGCGAAGAAGGATACCCGAAACAGATTTCTGCAGTTTTTCCCAAGTCCAAAAATGATCAGTTAATCACCCGAAACCAACCCGAGCCCTCGGGGCTCCAAACCAAACATGCACCCAAGTCGTAAAATATTATACGAACTTGTTCGCGCGATCAAATTGCCAAAATAACACCTAGAACTACGAATCGGACACCAAATCAAAGGAAATTTTTAAGAAAACTTTAAAAATTATATTTTTATAACCGGACGTCCGCATCATGTCAAATCAACTCCGTTTCTCACCAAATTCGGCAGATAAGTCATAAATATTATAGAGGACCTATACCGGGCTCCGAAACCAAAATAAAATCCCGGTGTCAATAAATCCAACATCAGTAAATTCTTAAAAATCATTAAACTTTCAAACTTTTAATTTTTCTTCAAAATTCCATATCTTGGGTTAGGGACCTCGGAATTCGATTTTGGGTATACGCCCAAGTCCCAAATCACGATACGGACCTACCGAAACTGTCAAAATACTGATCCGAGTTCGTTTGCTTAAAATATTGACCAACGTCAACTCAGTTGAGTTTTAAAGCTCTATTTCACATTTTAATCCATTTTTTACACAAAAAACTTTTCGGAAAGTTTTACGGACTGCGCACACAAGTCGAGGAGTGATAAATAGTATTTTTTGAGGTCTTAGAACACAGAATTAATTATTAAATTTAAAGATAATATTTTGGGTCATCACAGTCAATAACAACGGAGTAGTAATTAAAATAAAATTTTCAATTTATGCTACTCAAAATATTAAGGTACCGCGCTGATGGTAGTGAATTTCGCAATGTTTTTCAATTGAATGGAACAAATTAAGTTGATAATTGGCAAGGTCAATGTCAAGAAAATAATCCAAAGTAAAGAAAAATGATAAATATATTCCAGTAATATCAATTACATCAAGATAAACACATAGTATATAATAGACTCCATAAGCTCGTAAGTTTATTCATTAATAGAGCAAACAAAACAAAAAAAAAGCCAAGCCAAATAAGTTGATTCAATACAATTCATAAACATACGCACTTTTCAAGCCAAGACTTCTTCAAGGGTATATTTCAATAAGAGACCTTGTTCCTAAAGTGGGAGTTATTTTGTATTCATTGAAACCAGCATCAGTGAAGAGCCTCTCCCAATCCATTTTAGTTCTCTGTTTGGCAGCATAGCAAACCATCATTAACAAGTCCATATAATGCTGTGCTCGAACAAACTCATTTCTCACATTCGGATTTTCGAGCACTATGTCTATGATTATCACCTTCCCTCCTTCTTCCCTACTCGGAATAGACTCTTTGCATTTCTTCAGTATCTTCACACAGTCTTCGTCGTTCCAGTTATGCAGAATCCACTGCTCAACCATGAATATTTTTGAGTAGATAAGATTTTAAAAGTCAGAAATTGCTAATTGTAAATTATCACAGAATATGATGAAGCTCAAATAGGATATAACTCTAAAAAGAAGTAATAAAGATAATTCCTGAAAATCATTTAGCTGCATGTTAGGCTTCTGTAATGAGAAGAAATAAACGCCCAAAAAGAAAAGTATAAGTGCATTCAATTGGAAATTAATTAGTTGACCATGAGTTGTCAATAATTTGTGCAGGGCAACATAGAATAAGGACATTTTACAATGAACATTGACATATCAATATTTTCGTGGAAATGATGTTGTGTTCTATACTACCTGCAATTAAGGGCGAGGAAATTTACCAAGAGATTGATCAAAGTACATATCTTGGAAATGAGTTTCGCTAAATTTCACATAAATTGATGATAGGATTGATTTACTTGTAGATATTCTTTAGATGATCTGATGGTTTTACAACGACTATACATATAATTTAAAAGAGTGCCAGTGCCGCCTCCAACATCCACCAACGACGTCAATCCCTCAAAAACATGTTTACACTCCGTAATAAGAACATTGGAAATCAATCTCGAGTCACTGGCCATTGCCTCATTGAAACTATCACCTACTCTTGGTTCTTGCACATAGTAATCCCATAAAGATATCTCATGAGCAGTATGAAAAGCAGTAGAGGAATCATCTTGGAACCAATCACTTAAACAAGACCATGGTTTTAAAAGAACTGGATCATGAATGATCAGAAAGTATGACCTCATACTCAAGGGGTCATCTTTCACAAGAAGTTGCGTAGCTGGGGTAAGAGAGTAGTGTTCTTTTTCATGTTGGTTTAGGAAACCAGAATGAACTAAAAACCGCATTAAAATTGGCAAGAAGGAAACCTTGGAATGGTCGATGAGGGAAAGTTCAGCAGTGAGGTCGGAAAGAGACATGGGCTTACCATGCTTGTAGAGGACATCTGGGATGCCTAGCTGAACTGCACATTTTGCTGCTGAAGAGCTTATGAAGTTGAACATATGGTTCCAGGTTTGAGTTTGAGCTTGGAGGAGATCAATGGATCCAATCTCATTCATTGACATTCTTAAGATAATTTGACTTGATTAGATTTATCATCTAATACCACTAATGGTACGTATTTATAGGATAAATTTAACTTATACACACTGATGATATAAGGTTTTTGTTACACTATAGTATAATTTAATTTATTACAATATGTTACTCCCTCCGTCTCATGATATTATTAGTCGTGGTTAATAAAAATATATAGTTGTCTCAAATTATTTGTCACTTTAGAAGTTCAAGACAAAATTGATTATCTTCTTCATTTTTTACCCTTAGTAATAATTAACCTTGAAAACTACAAACACTTCAATTATGGATAAATTATTAAAACATGAATAAGGGTAAAATAGTCAAAATCTCATCCTAATTAATTTTTCTTAAGAAGCGTGTAAACTCCCGTGCAAAAAAAACTTACTTATAATGACTTTTTAAAAGACGCGATTGTACAAATATTTTTACACCTTAAAATTTGTGTTGTTTTTATTTATTTATGTAGTATTGTATCTTTTTGATAGCTTTACTAGACAAATTATTGTTTTCTTTTAAGTGCAGTTACCTCTTATTTGCTTTAGACAGAGAAGACATCCATCTTCTGCACATAAAGTTACGTTCAAGTGGTCTTCTTCTATTTGATTTTGATCTGTCCCATAAGTTTACTGAAAACCAATGATTAGTTTCACGGACAATATTGGTCAAGTTTCCAGCAAAAAATCTTAGGCTAAGATCTGTAGGCCATCCGGAACAAATCTTAAATTACTTGAAAGCCATTTTACCATGTTTCTATATTAAGATTTAATAGTTCCAACCATTATAAGTAGTGAAAGATAATACAAATACTTCGTGAAACATGTTGAGGTACCTTCCTAATCCTAAATGTGGAAATCTACCTTTCAACTAACACCTTGTAGAATATGACAACAATATCAATCTAAGGAAGATATAATATTGTCAAATAAAAGAGGGTACGGATTTAAAGAAATTGACTTATCACCAAATTTCTTTCAAGAGAATGAAGGAGTTTGGCCAAGTTTTTGGTAAGGAAATAAATGGGTAGCAAAAACAGTATTTTTAGCTATTAAGTAGAAAGTAAAAAGAGTATCATTCTCCCTAAAATAAGTTCTTTGATTTTTTAGGACAAGTGTTCCCATATGAAAAATTCATGTTTTCTTTGTCCCAATTTATATGGTACCATTTGAATTGATAAGGGGTTTAAAAAAATGAAAGACTTTTAAATTATTGTTTAAAATAAGCCTTAGATATTTGTATAGCTGTAAATTATCTCATTAAGGGTGAATTTGGAATTTTTAAGTTAAATTATTTTTAAATATAAAAAGATGATATTTTTTTGGGAAAAAGATTAAAAAACAAAGTGTGCCACATAAATTTAGAATAAAGAAAGTACTATATACCAGACTATTTATACTAAGTTGTAAATTTCCCCTATGTTATACGTTGTGCATCGCACGCCTAAAGCGCGAGGCAGGGCTTGCGCGATGGTTGTGCCTTACACAAGGCCTTGCCCCCACGATGCTCACACGGCACATGCACCAGAGTGTGCTGCTGCAATTTTCTGCAATCTTCAACTTTTTTCAAATGCGGTTAAACTCATTCGAGTCTCTGGGGACCAAATTAAGTCACCCCACTAAGTTCTAAAATCTTATACCAACCTATCCAAAGCCTCAAAATATTAAATAAAGCACAAATACTCAAACGAGGGATTGAATTGGTACATAATGAACCGTAGTCATTATGGAGTGCCTTGAGCATATTATCCTCCTATTGGAATTTCATAATATATATAGCAAGTAATCAAGTCTGGATCAATTAGATTAAAATCTCCTTTGTTCCCAATCAGTCACGTCGGGACAATATTGAGTATGACGTCAATATCTTTGCCCAGATACTCTCACATCATCTCCGGTCAAAGAGAGGGTAGCTGCTGACACTCAATTTTGATCCTCCGTATTTAAAAATTAACTTCTGCAAGCTTCCTAGTCAAAAAATAATAAAATATAATTTTTTGCATATTATTTAGCTTTAATGCAATTTATTGATAATTATTCCTATTTTTGCAAAACATAGGGATTTTTATCATTTTATTGCAATTAGTTAAATACTACAATTTTTGTGAGTTTTTCTAAATTTTAAAATAATTTATTGATAATTATTCTATTTTTCAAATATTAGGATATTCTATTAATTTATTATCATTTTAAAAATAAAAGTAATAAATACTACATATTTGTAGTATTTGGCATTTTTAATAAATAGTAGAAATCATATTTTTAAAATAAATAATCAGGGAAGTCAGTAGAATTAATTTTAAAATACGAATCATGTCCAGTCAAATTCAATATCACATCAACATCCGATGTTAAAAAGATATTTGATATGACTAGACATTGACGTGACATGACATTGATGTGACTTAACATAATTTTTGTCCACTAGGTAATAACCATGAGACAAATTAAAACTAATTATTACATTATTTGTCCAATGGGTAAAAGGGGGACTTTAGCTTTTAATATAAATATGGGGTCTTGTATAATTTTTTGGGGGGTAAAATACATAAGTTACCCCCTTAACTATTGATGTTTTAACTTCAATACCACATAAGAGGGAGGGGAGGGGGGAGGGGTGATTTGTGTGGCTTCCAATTTTTCGAATGCACAGATTATAGAAGGACCTGGTTCTTCTATGTGTTCCTTATACTACTGTTGCAGAATAATAAATGCAGAATTTAAAGAACACAAGTATTTTACGTAGAAAATACCTGGCTCAAAAGGTGAAAAAACCACGACCTACTTTCCAGTAGGATTTTCCCAAACTCTCCACCAAACCACTGAGCCAAAAACTGCATTTACATAACACTTTTGTAAACCTAGGATTAACTCTAATCCCGTCATGGCAACCAGCCTCTAACTGCTGCGACAACTTCAAGTTAACTCTAACTTGAATACTTTGAGTACCTATTACAATTGCCTCTAGATAAAGCTGAAAGGAACAATATGAAAACACCTACTAAAATTGAACTAGAATAAAAGACGGACACTTGGAACTGGTTCTTCTATCTGGTCCATTTAGCTTCAGGTTCGCACACTTGAATCACACACGAACTGCTTGCAAAATGCCTTGCTATTTTGCTCTCAATTCACGTTTAACTTCTGCTTTTATGCGTCCCCTGTCGAATGAGAATATCCTGCGATTTATAGAGTTAGTAGAGTAGAAAATAACTAGAGTTCTAATGCTACTCTTCCTTGGTGGAAGAGTTCTAGTTAATCTCAACTCCTAACTCCTTCCTTATCTTGGATAATGTTCTCGCTGAGTAAGAAGTCCTTCTTCTTATTAATTATGCAATCTTTTCGATCAGGAGATATCTATTATTATACCGGATTTCGTTTATCTCCTGCATGTGCATCTCACGTGCTTTGAATCTGCCTGTGTCTATGCCTACCAGTGATGGACCTGGTTCATCCCTGAGTTCCTTTGTCAATCTTCAAAACTATTCTTTACTTGGGCCAATAAATTCCCTCTTTTTGATGATGACAAACTCTGTGCTTCCATAATCTTAGGCCCTATTTCAACTTAGCTCAACATCAACACAATGTTAGAAATATTTTTCCTTTTTATCTCTTGTTAGCAACACAATGCCTTGCTATTTTGTTCTTAATTCACGTTTAACTTCTGTTTTTATGCGTCCCTTGTAGAATGAGAACATCCTGCGATTTATGGAGTTAGTAGAGTAGAAAATAACTAGAGTTCTAATGCTACTCTTCCTTGGTGGAAGAGTTCTAGTTAATCTCAACTCCTAACTCCTTCCTTATCTTGGATAATATTCTCGTTGAGTAAGGAGTCCTTCTCCTTATTAATTATGCAATCTTTTCGATCAGGAGATATCTATTATTATGACAGATTTCGTTTATCTCCTGCATGTACATCTCACGTGCTTTAAATCTGCCGGTGTCTATTTCCACCAGTGATGGACCTGGTTCATCCCTGAGTTCTTTTGTCAATCTTCAAAACTATTCTTTACTTGGGCCAACAAATTCCCTCTTTTTGATGATGACAAACTCTGTGCTTCCATTAGCTTAGGTCCTGTTTCAACTTAGCTCAACATCAACACAATGTTAGAAATATTTTTCCTTTTTATCACTTATCATCAAGGACCTGGTTCATTAGGTTATAAACATCACTGTTCAAAATGTAAAGCACAACTTTTTTTCCCTTTTGGCATCATCAAAAAATTGTATAAAAAAGGTGAGATAACCAGATTTTAAAACTTACTCATGGCCACTGGGGCTACTTCAAATGCAATCATGGATTAATTATCATAGATCAAGCTAAGAATTTTAACCATCTAAGAAATATAAATAAACAGTTAGAGCAAAAATAGTGAATTTCATTGATGATTGATACGATTCTTCCACAAAGCATAAAAAGAAATAAAAATACTGAAAACATGAGCAAACAAAAAACTTTCCAAACTGGGCCACTAAAAGGTCTACACTGGGCTAGAAGTTTAAAGCTTGGAAGAACTGGGGGCTTGGTTTTTAGCTTGGAGAAGTTTCAGCATGTCTTGAAGAATTCCATCATTCTTCTTCTTTTCCCTTGCTAGTTCAGTTCTGAGAGCATCTCTCTCAGCATCCTTAGCCCCACTTTCTTGCACCAAGGCTCGCACCTTGCTATTCACTGGTACCTTCTTAGATGAACCAGGTTCTTTAGGAGTGACATGGACTGCATAGTCACAAGCAGGCAGCGTATTTGCCCCAAAATGATCCTTGCTTGTACCAACCTCCCTTTCTTCTTTGGATTATAACTTTTAGTCACTTTCTTCAGTAGGTCTGCGAGGGTTTCCTATTTAGATGAAACAGGTTCATCTATATTTTTCCCAAGTTGAACCAGCCCTTCAGCGGCTTCGCCAGACCCACTTTCCCCTGTTTTCTTTACACTCTCCTCTACTCCAGTAGATATTTCTCCCCAAACAACCATTGCACCTGTGTCTTTGGTTAAACTCACAGTAGTGGATGAAGAATCAACCACTCTTTTACCCTTTCCCCTCACAGCACTTCGAACACCCTTTCTCTCTTTTTCTTTTTCCTTTTAATTTTTACCACCAATACCTCCAAACTTGTTCTCTCCCCGCAACAACTTTGTAAGCAAGCATCTTTACTCTTTTCTTAGAGGTTGGGGTGGTGGAAGGGATGCTAGTAGGTGTGGAAGTCTAATCAAACTGAATTTCAGTTTTGAAAAGACTTTGGAGTGTATCCCTAGAATCTAGGTACTTCAATTCGGTTGGGACTCTTTTGAACAGAACTGGTTCACTTGTAACGAATAAGTCCAAAAGGAGTTTGGAATTAAGTAGGACTCTACTCATGATCCAAATATTATTATTTCAAATTATGCAGAGTGTAGAAAACATACCGTGTTATATTGATGAACCAGGTTCTTCACTGATAATTCTCTTGTGTAAGTCTAAATTTGCCAAAATAGAAAAAATATCATTAGAGATTAATGAGTCATTTTAACACAGGGCACAAGAGTATACTATTGAAAGTATGAGTCTGAGCAAAAATTAATCTAATTATATACACATTTTCAGATTTTCTAACCAAAACAAACAATTTGTTTTTTAATTTTTTTATGATAGGTTCCGGAGTCGTTTGTAGAAATTAGAAATTTCAAAGTTTATTAGGCTTGAATTAGGGTGTAATTCATGGTTTTAGCGTTGTTTGAGGTAATTTGAGGGTTCGACTAAGTCCGTATGATATTTTAGGACTTGTTGGTATATTTGGTTGAGGTCCCGAGGGGCTCAGGTGAGTTTCAGATGGTTAACGGGTTGGATTTTGGACTTGGAACTCTGCTGGAATTTTTCTGATACACTATCTGGTTTCCTTCATCGCGTTCGCGAGTGGAGCCTTGCGTTCGCGAAGAGGAACTGGGAGACTGGCAATATTTGTTCTTCACGTTCGCGAAGAGAAGCACGCATTCGCGAAGGGTGGATTGGGTATGCATCGCGAACATGAGAGGTGTTATGCATTTGTGAAGAAGAGAGGAAGCAGCCAAAGACCCCAGGCAATTGGTCTACGCGTTCGCCTAGGGGATGTCGTGTTCGCGTAGTGAGGGGGAAAGAAGCATCGCATTCACGATGGCTCGAACGCATTCGCGTAGAAGGCATTGAGACAGAGGCATTTTGTGCTTCGCGAACGCGAGGGTGATGTCGCGTTCACGAAGGGGGAATTTGGACGGGAGTTATTTTGTGCTTCGCGAACGTGAGGCACTGACCGCGTTTGCGAAGAAGAAAAGTTTGGGCAGTGAGCTTAAGTTCTGAAAATGGGACGACCATTTTCAGGTTTTGGCGATTTGGAGCTCGGAAGTGAGGCGATTTTGGGTGATTTTTAGAGGAAACAACGGGGTAAATGTTCTTAACTTAATATTGGTTAAATTACCCGAATCCATGGTTGTTTTTATCATTTAATTGGTGAATTGAGTTGGAAAAATTTGAAAACCCTCTTGGTTTAAATCGAAGATTTGAGGGTCGAGTTGGGGTCGGATTTTCGTAAAATTGGTATGGTTAGACTCGTGGTTGAATAGGTTTCCGGATTTTGTAACTTTGTCAAGTTTCGAGACGTGGGCCCCACGAGCGATTTTTGAGCTAATTTTCGGAATTTTATGGAAAATCATTATTATCTTATGGAATTAATTCCAATGAATTTTATTGACTGAAACGAATTATTTATGACCAGATTCGAGGCGTTTGGAGACCAATTCACGAGGAAAGGACATTACAGAATAAGAATTTCGCGGTTTGAGGTAAGTAATGATTGTAAATTTGGTCCTGAGGGTATGAAATCCCAGATTTCGTATCATTCTACTATTTTGAAGTGACACACATGTTAGGTGACGGGCGTGTGGGCGTGCACTGTTGGGGAATTGTGACTTGGTCCGTCCCGTAGCAACTGTAAAGTTGCATACTTTGTTGAAACCATTGATACTTATATGTTTTAGAAAGAATTTCTGTAAATTGGGCTGAATGCCATGTTTGGGCCTTGAGCCAATGCTGTTTGGACCCTTAGGGGTTATTTCTTACCATCCTCTCACTGTTTTCGATTGAAAATCTATACTCAGTCATGTTTATACTTGTTTACCACATAACTTAGTTTTATGACTCTATTTTGATGCATATAAATGTTGGGGCCGAATGCCCTGTTTTACTGAAATGTCCGAGTGGCTTGAAAGGTTTATGACTCAGTGAGCCCGAGGGCCTGATTTGTGAGGATGAGTGTGGATCGGGGCTGCCCGTCTGCAGCATATTTACGACTGAGTGAGGCTGAGGGCCTGATTTGTGAGGATGA
This sequence comes from Nicotiana tomentosiformis, assembly GCF_000390325.3. Classification (NCBI taxonomy): domain Eukaryota; kingdom Viridiplantae; phylum Streptophyta; class Magnoliopsida; order Solanales; family Solanaceae; genus Nicotiana; species Nicotiana tomentosiformis. The sequence continues at coordinate 24,119,379 of NC_090814.1, read as the reverse complement.
GCGTGGATCGAGGCTGCCCGCCTGCAGCATACTTTATTATTATAGCACGTGAGTTGTCCGTGCAGATTATAGCGCTTGGGCTGAAGGAGCCCCTCCGGAGTCTGTACACACCCCCAGTGAGCGTAGGTACCTATTGAGTGCGAGTGCCGAGTGCTGAGTGGCTGGGAGGCATGAGTGATTGTGAGGTATGCCCGAGTGGGAAGAGTGATTGTAAGGTATGCCCGAGTGGAACGAGTGACTGTGAGGTTTGCCCGAGGGGCTGTATATGAGTGATGTTTTGCCCGTGGGGCTGTTTATGATTTCATCATTTTTGCTCACCTTTGCATTGAGCCTTTGTTTGAAAAACTGTTGGAAAAATTATTTTAAATGATTCTTACTGGAACCGGGTTTAAACGAGATGATTCGATTCAAACACTGATTTTTAAAACATGTTGTACTTTACTGCGATTTAATGATATGAACGTTATATGCTTTATTGCTCGTCACTACTGCTCAGTCTTTATTTATTATTGTTACTTACTGAGTTGGCGTACTCACGTTACTCCCTGCATCTTGTGTGCAGATTTAGGTGTAGCTGGACCCGGTAGCGGTTATTGAGTGTTCTGGTCTTGGAGATAGCAAGGTAGCTGTTTGGCAATCGCAGCCCCTGCTCTTCTCCCTCTTATCTTCCTCTAGTTGTATTTAGCTATTTTTCAGGATGAGTTAGCCTTGATATTGTTAGATAGATTGTAGTAAATGCTCATGACTAGTGATACCCCGATGTCGGGCTTTTCTTTTCCGCACTTCTATTTTTTTTTATTTGAACTCTTTAAATGGAGGTTTTATATTAAATAACCTTAAAATTATCTTTGAAATGAAAATATCGGTTTGTTTTGAAAATGAGTCGGCTTGCCTAATTCGACGATAAGCGCCATCACGACAGAGGTTAGTTTGGGTCGTGACACAGAGATTACTGACACCACTCCGGCGAGTCCCGAAACTGGACATAATGTGGGAGCTCTATCGATTGTTACTAAAAGGAACCATCAAGTTGAAGTTGGACATAATGAAGGTGTTCTATCTATTGTTTCCTCAAAGAGAAAAGAAGCATTCAGAGGAAGCACGAATTGATATTGGGATTCGTCGTTGGAGCCCTACACATCTACAGGCAAAAGAACAACAGTTTTCAACTCAAAGAGACTTTGGACAGTCTAGCCAACATGGAGGAATGAACACTCATGAACAAATCACACCCCTTCAGATATTTGATACACAACTCAAGGATAATAATATTGGTAGGTTCGTAGATAATATGGGAGAAGAAGAAGAAGACAATGGGTATGAAGATAAGGATGAGTATGAAGAATGCAATTCTGCCGATGAAGAAGATCTTATCCATGCCTTTGCACCAAGGACATCATGGGTTGATAATGAACTAGAGAAATGTTATTATACAACATAGAAATGATCTTATTATGAGAGGTAACTTATCTCCTAGAAGGAAAGAGAGTAACATGGAGAAAATGAAAGATATAATTGGTCCCTTAACCAGAGCTAAATTTAGGGCTTCTAAAAGCAGTGCTCAAGCCCCCAATGTTCCTCATGGTTGATACAATAATATGGAATATTAGGGGGGTAAAGTCCTGGGGTATTCGAAAGACTGAAATTTCTAGTAAATATATATAAATTATATTTTGTGGCAGTGCAAGAACCTTTTGTGGATGTTGTATATATAGATCACTACAGAAGAAAGTTGGGGCTAGAGGGAAGTTATGCCAATATAAATGGAAAGATATGGATATTCTGGTCATCTGAGTTTGATGTAACAATTATGGTAGATGAGCAACAACATATCACTATTAAATGCAAAAAGTTAGGGTCTGCAGATATATTCTAGATGAGCTTTGTCTATGCCAAGAACAAAGAAAATTTGAATTGTGGGAAAGCCTGAGATCTTGCAACAACCTCATAAAAGGTCCATGGTGTATTAGTGGTGACTTCAATGTGATTATGAGTGCTGAAGAGAAAAAGGGAGGCAACCCTCATAGAATGGAGAAAAGCTGAGATTTTATAGACTGTATGGATGATTGTGGTATGATGGATGGTGAATTTATTGGTCCAAGGTTCACCTGGTGCAATGCAAGAGACTATCGACACAGAATCTGGAAGAGGTTGGACAAGATCTTTTTTAATCATGAATGGAATGCTATGTTTCCCAGAATTAGTATAGAACACCTAGCTAGCACTGGTTCAGATCATACACCTATGCTAGTAAGGTGTTCTGTTACTAAATTTGATGGTGTTAGATACTTTAAATTCCTTAATTGCTGGACTGACGAGCCTAATTTCAAGCAAGTGGTGCAGAATGCATGGGGGGTAAATATTCAAGGCAATGCAATGTGGAGACTTCAACATAAACTCAAAATTCTAAGCAGGAAGCTCAGTACTTGGTCCAGAGAACAAATTGGAAATGTATATAATCATGTAAATGAATGGGAAGAGAAAATGCAACAATTGGAAGCTGAGTACATTGATAATAACATGGAGGAGGCTAAAACTGAAATGCATAAGGCTCAAGCTGAACATACCAGATGGATAAAGTGTGAGGAGTCATTACTTAGACAGAAAGCAAATGTTAGATGGCTAGAAGAAGGCGATTCCAACACCAAATATTTTTATGCCACAATTAATGAGAAGAGGAGAAGACTGACAATACACAAAATCAAGAATGACCGAGATCAGTGGATAACAGGAGATAGAGACATCACAGAAGAAGTAGTACATCACTTTGAGAAATTATTTACCTCAGAAGAAATGTCTCAAATACATGCTATTGATTGTATTGCCCTTGTACTTACGCCGGGAGATAATGAAGGTTTAACAATGATACCAGAAGAGGAAGAGATTAGAAGGGCAAGTTTTGCCATTGATCCAAATAGTATTGTTGGACCTGATGGTTTTGGAGGTCAATTCTATCGAGTATATTGGGACATTATCAAGCACGACCTTGTAGAGTTTGTTCAGAGTTTCTTCAATGGGGCTAAACTGACCAGATTCTTCTCTAGCACTTGTTTGGTATTAATTCCCAAGGTTGATTATCCAACTTCTTTCTCTGAATTGAGGCCAATCAGTCTCAGCAATGTCTTCAATAAAATTTTATCCAAGATTATGAGCAATAGACTGGCACCAGTACTTCCAAGATTAATTTCTGATAATCAGAGTGGATTTGTTCATGGTAGATCAATTACAGAGAATGTCCTTCTTGCTCAAGATATTATACATGGTATCAAGAAGAAGAATATCTGAGGGAACATGGTCATAAAGTTAGATATGTCAAAGGCATATGATAGAGTCAACTGGTTGTTCATTTTCTTAACTTTGAGAAGATTTGGTTTTTCTGAAGGGTGGATAGATCTGGTTTGGAATTCCATTATCAATGTTTGGTATTCTATCCTCATCAATGGCAAGAGGCAAGGCTTCATTTACTCCACTAGAGGATTAAAGCAGGGGGACCCTCTCTTACCATCTTTATTTATTATTGGTGCTGAAGTATTGTCCAAGATGCTGAATCAGTTAAAAGAAAATTAACATTTCAAGTGTTTTTCTATGCCAAGACATGGACCACAAATCACTCACCTCTCCTATGCAGATGATGTCATAATTTTCTTAGAAGGAGAGAACCGTCCTTGAACATGGTCAAACAACAGTTACTTAAATATGAAGAGTGTTCAGGTCAGTTGATTAATGAAGAGAAGAGTTATTTCTTGGTAGCACCTAATACTTGTGATGATGAGGTATTAAGAATTAAAACCTTAACCAGTTATAAATATAAGGAGTTCCCTATGATTTATTTGGGCTGCCCTATCTATGTGGGGAGGAAAACAATAGCAATCTTCAATGATGTTGTTTCGAAGATCATCAAGAAGGTAGCAGGCTGACAAGGAAAGTTATTATCTGTTTATGGTAGAGCAACACTTATTAAATATGTTTTACAATCCCAACATACCCATCTACTAGCGGCGTTAGAACCTCCAGAGACTTCATTTAAACATATTGTGAGGCAGATTGCTAGAATTATTTGGGGTACTTCAGAGGGTAAGCAGAATTTTCATTGGAGCTCTTAGTCTAAGATGTGCTTTCCAATTGAAGAAGGAGGTATTGGGTTCAGATGTTTGAAGGATTTCAGTGATGCTCTAGCTATGAAAAGATGGTGGAGATTTAGGGCGTGCTACACCCTATGGTCCAATTTCCTCAACACTAAATATTGTAGTTTAACCCATCTAGTCGAAAATGTTTGGAGGACAGGACAATCACACTGTTGGCGAAAAATGCTTCAAATAAAGGAGAAAGATGAGAAGAACTTACTGTGGAAGATTAACGCCGGCAACTCAAGCCTTTGGTGGGATAATTGGACAGGTATGGGGGTGATATCTCAGATGATCTCCTATGAAAACACTCCAAGAGGACAACCTATAAGAGATATTATTGTGGATGGAAAATGGCAGTTTGACCAATTGCATCTGCCTGAATTTCTAACATAACATATTTTGAGTATTCGTATTGGTGATTCAAATGTTTCTGATTCACCTTTATGGATGCCATCTCCTAATGGAACTTTCTCTACCGCTTCAGCCTAGGGCCTAGTAAGACATAAACAAGATGCAATACCTTTATTGCACAAAGTCTGTCACAAACATCTTCTTTTTAAGATGTCCTTTTTGGCCTGGAGATTGTTGATGAAGAAGTTGCCCTTTGATGAGGTTATGATCAAATTTAGCATGAACTATGTCTCTAAGTGTTGTTTTTGTAGAGTTTCACAAGGTGAAACAATTCAACATACATTTATGGCTGGTGAACTTGCAAGGGACTTGTGGAATACATTTGGAACTCCTTTGAATATAAGGTGGGAATCTATCCCCATCAAAGGTATGTTTATTAGATGGTGGTCAATTAAGCCCAAAAATATTATACATCAAGAATTATTGAGAATAACTCCTATTGCAATTTGTTGGGAAATTTGGAAGGCAAGATGTGCATCAAGGTATGGAGATACTAGAGTTTCTAGGGCTAGAGTAAAGTATCAAATTCTAAACCATTTAATATGGTCCATATCTAAACACCATTGCAGCAAGGAGTGGCCTGGGCACTGGTTTGGCATCTGCGATCAAGTTCTTTCACTCGCCCACAAGATTGAATGCTTTGTTGTTAAGTGGATAAAACCTCTCTCGAACTGGATAAAAATAAATACCGATGGAAGTCGGAATGGGGAAGGGGTTATGGGGGCTGGAGGTATTATTAGAGACTTTGAAGGCAATTTGATATTGGCTTTTGCATATAACATGGGAAGGGGCGGTTGCACTTTGGCGGAGGCAAAGGCAGCATGGCTGGGGATGAAGTGGTGTATTTCACGAGGTTTCCAAAACATCGTCCTTGAATGTGACTCTTTAGTAGTAATCAATATGATTAAAGGGAACACAAGCTTAGCATGGCAAATGCATGATATAATTTTGGATACTAAACAACTCCTTCAACATGTGAATTTTGAGATCCAACATTGTTTTCGAGAAGCTAATCAAGTAGCAGATGCTCTTGCTAAATGGGGCATTGAGGAGAATGGATCCATTTTTCTCAATCCTAGAGATTTGCCCATGTGTGCCACTGGACCCTATTTGATGGACAAAGCTCAAATGGCTTCAATAAGACATAAGCAAAGGAGGAACATGTTATTATAAGTTGGATAAATTGGATGTACAAAGGTACTAATCTTGTATAGGATCATATGAGTGTTTATAACTTAGATTGTGGATCTTTGTACTTGTATACGACCATGGTTATTATTACAGGGATTTGAACAGAGGCTAGGTTGATGCCCTCCTCTGTTATGCTGTAATTTTTGGAGAGTAATATAAGGACTACGCCTCCTAATGGCGTAAATTGTATTAAAAAAATGATAAGCCCACCTCATTAAGCCCAAGATGCCATCTTCCAAGAGGCCCAATTTGGTGCCACGTGTCAAATGATGTAGCACGCCAAGTCAAACGAAAGAGCCAATAGGATCGTGCCATGTGTCAAAATGACAAAGCATGCCAAGCCAAATTAAAAGGCCAATGAAACCGTGCCACATGTGCAAGAGACATGTTCTGGCCAATCAAATGCGGCCTTGTCACACTTCAATTTGATTGGTCAGAAAGAGTTTGTTCTTATCAAAACTCTTCCCTCCCACAACTATAAATAGTGGTATTCATAACTCAAAAGATACCAAAAGTTATAACAAGAAGCAAGAGGGAGCTCGTGGATCAAATGCTGCACATTTCTCTAAAAGCTACAAACATTCAAGTGTTATAAGGATTAAAAAGATCAAGACGAAGATTCAAGAACAAGCTGAAAGCTCTTGGATTAAAAATATGTCAAGATCAAGATCACACCTCAAGCACTTGGATTAAAATAAAATAAAATTCAAGATTAAGCTCGAAGGCTCTTTTATTTACTGTTGAAAAGTAAAATCAGAGGATTTATAGATATTGTAACACTCAAATATTTGAAATAAATTACTACGATTGTTGTAATATTTTCGGTCTTGATTTATTTTCTCGACGCAATTTATTGTCTACAGTATTGCATTAAGAATAGCTATTCCCACATGTGCCTGAAAGAAGCAAATCCCACGAGTCTCGAAATATCGGAAAAAGTAGTCACAAAAAAAAAGGAGGATCAATCTTTTTGTTATGTATCACGAAGTATCTAGGCTATGGCAGATCACACCTTTTATAACATGGGCAGACGGACACTTCATTTTTCTAGATGTGCTCATGTCAAACAAGTGTTACACTAAGTATGGGTAATCCATGTGGATCTTTCAAGATACATAAAACTTGCTGAAAAACTTGGATGCACACCTAAAGGATAATTACCCACACCATACCAGCTTGTACCTAAGCATAAGATAAATGGGGCTCTTTTCCTGCCATGGATCAAGGTGCTAAAGTAGCCTCCAATATATTTAAATTTTTTATTTTTTGAAGGTCTAACAGAATTTTCACAGGTTACTACACCCATTTGAAAACAAAAACAAATTTATTAAAGTAAAAACGATGTAATACCTGCTTTAGAGCTCCAACATCATTAGTCCCATCACCACACATTAACGTCATCCTTCCCACTGACTTAAAGGTGGTTTTTTTTAGTAATCATCACGGGGTGTTTAGGTTGACCCCAACTTGTATATTAGAATCCAAAAAGGAAATACATGGATACGGGGAACATAAAACCTTACCTCTCTTTCTACAACAAGTAAGTTAGGTATTCCTAACCGTAAAGTTAGCAAAATATTACATGATGTAAGGTCATTCCCATATTGATCATCAAATAAATAAGCTGATCTTAGTGTCAGATTAGCTAGGAATAAACAGTGAAGCTTTCAAAAAATGAGGGAACACAACTCCCTATTACCGATGTGTAAAAACATAGCTTCAGGAAGTTCCATTCTTGTGCTTTTTCCTAATTCTGAAATTAGAAATTTGATTTTGATCCATTCTGGAGCATCCTCTATCCTTCTTAGGGAGGTCTTTCCATTCATCAAACAAGACAGTAGTACCATCTAATAAGTTATTCCCAATTTTTGCTAGAACATCTGCCACAATATTTGCTTCTCTAAAGCAGTGTTGAATTTTGAAATGATGGGTTTGTAGACCTTGTTTAATCTCCTCCACCCATTGAGCTAATTCCCATGGAATAACATTCATGTCAGTTAGCAAATTTACCACAAGCAATGAGTCCATTTCCAAAATAATATTATTGTGAGCTTGTTGATTGCACCAATTAACTGCAAATAAGGCTGGTTGCACCTCAGCTTGATTATTAGTGCAGAAATGGAGTTTTTTTTTTTTTTAGCAAAATCCATAATCAAATCTCCATTTCTATCCCTCACAATACCTCTAATACCAGCAGTTTGGTTAGTTGAGTTACTACTACCGTCTGTATTAACTTTTAACCAATTAAGTGGAGGTTTTTTTTAACTAATTGGTACAATAGTTAACATAGGTCTGGTGTTGTCTAGAGTATTACATAAGATATGCCAATTCTATTTTAAGTCAATTGGAGCACCAATCTTCTTTAAATGGATTTTCAGATGAAAAAGAATTTCCTCACAAATTCTTTCCACATGAGGAAATCCTCTTCCAAATCTAACTTCACATCTAGCTTTCCATATTTCCCAAAAAATATAAACCAGAGCAAAGTGACTCAGAGCACTAATATAGAAATTGGTAGAATTGAAGTTGTTCCAAGTGAAAAGTCTCATTCGTAGAGTAGGAGAGTCTGATGTAAATCCCAAAGCTGTGGAAAAAAAAGACCATATTTGTTTGGCCTTTTCACTAGTGTGAAAAAGATGTTCAATTATTTCTGCATGAGGTTGTCTGCAACATGAGCATTCATAAATAATAGTAAGCCCAAACTTGAGTATAATATCATCAAGTGAGATCTTCTTCATCCAAATCCTCCAAAGTGAGAAAGATATCTTGAAAGGGATATGCTTGATCCAAGTTTATTTCCAGATTTATTGTTGCTCCCTTCTTTATCTGAGTAGTTCAAAGGCTGAGGAGATTGAAAATAAACCATTAGTAGAAGGTTTCCAGATAGCCTTATCCTTCTCCTGATTAATCTCAATCTTCACATACTTGATGTGTTGTAAAATAGTAACTGGAACTATTTGACTAATGAGATTAAGGATCCAATTTCCATCGATAATGCAATCCTCTACCAGAAGGGTACCAGGATTGTGAATTTGTAGTTAGGAGGCTAGGTAGCCCAGCCCACTCCAGTTATCCCACCAAAAATATAAATCTCCTACATGTATTCTCCACAAAATATGAGAGTCAACTTTATCCTTAATATCCATAAGTTCTTTCCAGCTGCTAGAATCTCTAGGCTGCTTCTTTTTTGCCATAGGGTGACTCCTCTGACTGTATTTGCTTAGCATAAACTTAGACCAAAGGTTGTCTTGTGATCTCAACCTCCACCACCTCTTGGCTGTAAAGGCCTTAGTAATATCCACTAAACTCCTGAAACCTGCTCCTCCCTCACTAGTAGGAAAGCACAGTTTATTCCAAGCACTCCAGTGAAATATTTTCTTGGTATCATTGTTTCTCCAAAAGAAGTCCGCAAAATACTTTTCTAATTGTTTGAGGATGGTATTTGGAGGGGATATAGCAGCCATTATGTATAGTGACTGTAACTGAAGAACGTGTTTGATCAGGGTGGCCCTTCCTCCTACTGATAAAAGATTACCCTGCCATCCTTGGATTTTGTAGAGAAATTTAGTAGCCATGTCTGTGAAGAAACTGATCTTCTTTCTACCACAATAGATAGGGCACCCCAAATATTTTAGTGGAAAGTGTTGGTGTTTGAAACTAGTCACTCTCTGAATTCTATCTTTTCTGGATTGAGGAGTGTGCGTATGAGTGAGAAAAAAGCTCTTTTCTTTACTAATTTCTTGTCCTGAAGCTTGTTCATACTTTTGCAACTTCTTCATTATCATCTTCACTGACCTCTTATTCCTAGAGGAGAAGATGACTAAGTCATCTGCATAACATAGATGGTTAATTTGAGGGCCATTTTTGTTCATTGAGAATCCCACATACCCTTCCTTATTGTGTAGACTGTTAAGGGATCTTGAGAGAACCTCAGCAGCTATGATGAATAGAGAAAGGGATAGTGGATCACGTTGTCTCAAACCTCTAGTGGAGTGAAAGAAGACTTGTCTAGTACCATTAATTAGTGTAGAGTACCAGACATCAGCCACTAACCTATAAATGATATTAATGAAATCATCTGAAAAACTCATTTTTCTCATTGTAGCAAAGAGAAACTTCCAAGAAAGCTTGTCATATGCTTTAGCCATGTCCAATTTGATAACCATACTCCCTCCAATATTTTTCTTACCAATGTCCTTAATAATTAAGAGGATATTCTCAGTTATGAGCCTTCCTTTCATGAAACCTGATTGGTTTTCTGAAATGATCTTAGGCAGCATTAAAAAGATTCTATTTGTGACAGTCTTAGACACTATCTTATTGGAGAAATTGCTGAGACTGATTGGTCTGAGTTAGGAAAAGAAACTAGGGGACTCCACTTTTGGAATAAGTACTAAGCAAGTGCTAGTGTAGAATCTAGACATCCTTTGGCCTTCAAAAAAAGCCTGAATCATATTCACCACATCATTGGATATAATGTCCCAACATGAGTGGTAGAAGCACCCATTGAAACCATCAGGACCTGCTGCACTGTTGGGGTTGAGTGAGAAAATAACCTCCTTAACCTCTTCAGTAGTTGGTATATTAGTGAGAAAAATGTTATCCTCCTCAGTGATGTGATTATCAATCTTGTTCAATATGCTAAAATCTGACTCTTGCACTGACTGGGTGAATAAGTTGCTGAAATATTGAATAGCAGCTTCAGATATTTGCATATTACCCTGAATCCAGTTACCTTCCTCATTTTTTATTCTATGGAGGTAAGACTTCTTCCTTCTTTGTCTAATAGTACTATGAAAATACTTTGTGTTACTATCACCATCCAGTTCCCATTTCACTCTAGCCTTTTTTTTGAGAATATTATTTTGCTTTTTAATCCAGGTAATCTGCTCAACAAAGAGTTTTTTCAGGATAATTTTGTTAGTGTTACTATTGTCTTCCCCATAAGCTGCCTCCATAGCTTCCACTTTATCCTCTAGATCCTTGATTTTATCAAACACGTTACCAATTATGTTTCTAGACCAGTAACTGAGTGAACTAGCTAATCTCTTCAGTTTTTGCTGCATTATCCACATACGATTTCCAGTAACCTCTTCATCCCACGAGTCTTGCATAATTTTTTGAAAGTCATTTTTCTCTGTCCAAAAGTTCAGAAACTTAAAATATTTAATGGGGGGAGTGTCTTGAATTGAACAGGTCATAAGAAGCATATTATGATCAGATCCTGTTCTAGGAAGGTATCTAACATTGACAAAAGGGAAAGTCGCAGACCATTCATCATTATAGAATACTTTGTCTAGTCTCTCTCTTATCATTTTCCTCTTTCTTCTGTTATTAGTCCATGTAAAATCATTACCAGAATAACCAGCATCCATCATACTGCATTCATTCTTACAATTAATGAAATCCAAACTTTTGCTCAATCTATGAGGTCTGCCTCCATCCTTTTTAGAGGTATTCATAATACAGTTAAATTCACCAAATATAGATCATGGTCCTTGAATTTCGTTATTAATTTGTTCTAGGCTATCTTATAGCTTCTTCCTCCTTCTAGATGAAGATTTTGCATATACAATGGTCATCCAGTGAGCCTCAAGAGTGGTATTGTATTTAATAGAAAGTGTAAGCTGCTGTTTGTAATTGCATATCTCAGTGCAAGTGTAATTAGAATCCCACAAATATCAGATTTTTTCATTGCGATTAGCAATAGCCCCTTGCATTCCCAGTGTTCTTTTGTAGTTGTCTAATTGAGAACTGTGTATGAAAGGTTCTTGTAGAGCAACAAAACTAACTTTGTGCCTTCTAGTGAGTTTTATCATTCTGTCAAAAGCTCCTTTTGACTCTACACCCCTAATATTCCATATGATTGTGCTAATCATTGGAATACTTAGGATTGGCTATTTTTGTTAGTTTTCCCCCTGCCCCTGGTAACAGGAGTGGAAGGAGGGTAAGTTTTGAAAGATTTTTTCTTTGCTAAAGGAGTTCCTCTAGGTGAGAGTCCACCTCTATCTACATCTTCCTTGATTTGATTTGCTATTTCATCGGTTTGATTATCCCCTTCAAGAGTAGAGGCAATTGGTAAACTGTCAGCCACTACTTCCTCTTCATCGGATAAGTGTGGTTGTTGACTACTTACTTTATCAATTTGTCTGTTTGATAAGGCCACATTGCTTTGTATCAGATTCCCCGCCAATGTGTCATGTTGCAAATCTTTTTGGGAGGGGGCTTCCTCTTTATTGCCTTGTTCTTGGGATAACTGCTGAAAAGTGTTTTGGATCATAATAGGGGGGTCTAGGGGTGCAGAAATACTGAGGTCCTGACCACCCTTTCTCTGATTTGTTACAACAGGTGCCTTGGAAGTACCTTCCACCAGTTCTTGTTCTTTGAGCTCTTGGCTTTCCTTTTCTGCGTAACTACTTTGAGAGCATTTCTTTGTCTTCTCTTCTTCCTTTTTTCCTTTTCCTTGCCTATCCTCTTAGAAGATTAGATTCTGCCTGTGGCATTTTCCTGACTTAAAGGTGGTTAATATAAGTTCTTTTTGCTCAGGATGCGAGAGAGAGAGACAGAGAGAGAGAGAGAGCGTGTGTGTGTTTTAGAGAGAGATCAATCACATATTTCCAACCTTCACATAAGAAACAACTATGGGGACAGCAGATGTCTGCTGCAACATCTCAATGCACTCGCCTCCAATACAGAGATCGTAAGCTTCTGATAAAGCTTCAACTTAATTCTCATTACAAATTTATATGACAAGATTATGAAAAGCTGAAAAAGAATATGATTGAGCAAAAACCTGGTCAAAATAGTAACTTACCTGCTATAAATGGTTAGACTACAAAGATTGTGTAATACAGAAAGTTGTCTTTGACAATTAGAAGATAAGTTAAAAGAAGAAAATAGAAAGTCCCAGATATCCGTCTTCGTTCTCTCCGCCTTTTCTCTTCAGATATGCTCTTCTTTTTTCACCTGTACTGTGTGTATTTTTCAGGCACATCAATGTATTCAGTATCTACTTATCTCAATTTAATTGCATTTAGTTATCGGTGTTTGTGTTTGGTTTGGTGTATGGATTTTTGTGTATAGTGAGGGAAGCTAGGTTTTGTTTCGTTGTTTACAGAGACAGATGGATCCAGAATTTTAAGTTGATGTGAAATATGATAATACGAGTTGACCTAATATATTTAAATTTCAAAATTTTTTAAATATGGTTTGTGTTGCAAGTTGCAACCTTGTTGGTTTGCTTGTACTAGCCAGCATGCAGATCCGCCCATTTTTTGTGGGGTGTTAAGAGTGTTCTTTTGAGCTAGAGTTACTGGTTCCAAATTTATTAGTAGTTTTTCACATATATACCTATACTATGTCTCAAAAATTCAGCCTCGGTGATAGTCTCTATGCGGTAGCTAGATAAACCTGCCTACTAAGGTTAGAGCTTCTGGTTAACTCAGACCCGCTGAGTGTTGTAATTGAGATTCAATCCGGAATCTTAGTTTGTTAATGCCTTGAACATTAGGTCATTGGCGACTAGATCTTGACCATGTTTAAACTTGGTTCAATTGATTTGTTTGCAGAGATGGATCATTGGATGAATTAGTGTAATGGAATTGAAATTGGGGTTTTGAATCGGTTCATGTAGTCGGATCAGTTCCTGAGCCGAGGGTCTACCAGAAAAAACTTCTCTGCCTTCTTAAAGGAAGGGGTAAGGTTTGTATACACTCTACCCTCCCCATACCCTACTTGTGGGATTACACTGGGTTGTTGTTGTTGTTTATTGTTAAGTTTAGAAAAGCTGTGTAACGCACAATTTTATTCTAAAGGCTCAGAACCTCAAACGGATACATCGATAACACCAAAGTCCACTTCAAATCAAACTTAAGAAATCCTTTAACTTTAAAAATGTTAACTTTCCATAATAAGCGCCGAAATGCTCCCGGGTGATCCGATACTCAACCCCAACATACACCAAAAAAATCATCATACGCACCTATTGGAACCTTTAAATCCCGATTCCGAACTCGTTTATTCAAAAGTCAAATCTTAGTCAATTATTAACTTAAAGCTTCCTATGGCATTATGATGAGTGAATTGTTAAAAGTAAAACTAAAAAAATTGATGTCACTGAGCACAAATTCAATTTGGCGTAGATTGTCTTTTTGAGTAAAGTAATAATATTGCAGTTATAAATCTTCAATAGTGCATACACAAGCTTATTCATTTTTTGGCACGTGATACTGGATTTCCATACACGTAGGTACCATTGGGGTAGTAACTTATATTTATAAAAATTATCTTAGGTAATCAGGTTAAATAGAAAATGAATTAAAATATAAATTATTTTGACTTTGAATCAATTAAGAATTAAAATTTTTGCACTAATCAACTTAACAGATTTAAGAATAGTGAAAAAATATCTCATCTAGCAGTTCAGCTAATTTAAGTATCAAGTTTTAGCTCATAAGCGAATCATTTATAAATTACTTTCCATCTTAAAAAAAACCAAATGTATGTTATTTTTCTGTATTGCTATAATAAACAATTAAACTTTCTGAAATATATAAACAAAACAGAAAGTTAGTAATACTTATTTAACGAAATAAATTCTGAAAAAAAACAGTATAGGAATAAATCGAGCCCACTGAATACACAGTGTGTCCTTAAGGAAATTATTCCCCTCAAGTACCCGAGGTGCTGGAATATATCCTCCCAGGATAGAACGATTTAACTAACCGGAGTGTTGGTACCAAACGCTGGTGAACAGCGAGCCACTCGAAGACTATAAAACACACTGGATTTTTTGTGCAGAAGAAGAAGAAGAAGAAGCTGAGAAAATTTCGTAAGGAAAGATTGTTGGCATTGTTTTTGAAAAGGTTTGCCACCTTTCAGAAACAGCCATGGCTGTTGGAACAGTGTTGTTTGAAATATTGCGGGAAAATGGATTTAAAATAATCTGGGAAAGAAAATGGGCCTGACCGGACCGGGTCGCGAGTCATGGGTTATTCCAGATTGAATTTTTCGTTAATTATTTAATTAATTAATTAAATAATTGAAAGGAATTTTGTCCAAAAAGATTAATCAATCAATCGATCTTTGACCAAATCCGAATCTGAAGCCGAGCGAGTGACGACGACGACGGCACGAGACTTGCCTTCTTCTTAACTCTTTAAAAGCTAGAAGAAGAGCAATTATATATATACCCATCAAAATCCTTTTATTCCTCCAATATGGGACAATGTCCCTTTGCCAAGGAGGAAAACTCAAATATTTCATTTTCTCTCAATTTCTCATTCACTCTCTTTAAGCTACACAAGCTTAAAATCCCAACAATCCCCCACATAAATGGGGAATGGCTAAAAATTAAAGGAATGCACGGACGCGTGTGTGTTTTACATGCAAGAATTAATTGCATCTGGATAAGTAGGTTTCTCTTTGAACTTTTCGTAGTGAACTTATATCGGATATACTCGGTCAATCGGTAGATTTGATATCTTTGAACCGTCGAGCTTTGTTGTATACCTAGACAACATAAGTCACACAATCAATCCTTAACCATCTATAGTTCTCACGGTTGTGTTCGTTTCAGCCATGAACACCGCCTAGTTTCATGAGTGCTTAGAGAATGGGCCTTTACTTTCATTCCCCTTGAAGCGGCTTACACTTCACACTCACATAGGTGATTTCTAAACGTGTAATCCTATAGACACACTATCTGGTCATATCCTGCCAGACTTAGCAAATCATTAAAAAACCTTTAAGCTTTGTTGACTCATCAAAAAGCCTTAATGCTTTACCTCGATTTCTGAACATTGTCTTCATCACGAGAATGGGTTGAGTTATTTGACAATGTTGAACCGTCATTCATAACTTTGTTTGATCTCTTTGAACCTAGCTCGTGGGATCTCCAGTCTGCTACATAGAGTTACCGCCATGATGACTTGTCCTAGACCTTAACCCCATTCCCTTTGATGATCTTTCAACTGCCTCTCTAGATAGGCCTTTTGTAAGTGGATCTGATACGTTATCTCTTGACTTTACATAGTCAATTGTGATAACACCACTAGAGAGTAGATGTCTAACGGTATTGTGTCTCCGTTGTATATGACGAGATTTTTCGTTATACATAACGCTCCCTGCCCTGCGTATTGCCGCTTGACTATCACAATGTATACAAATAGGTGCCAAAGGTTTGGGCCAAAATTGAATATTTTCCAAGAAATTCCGGAGCCATTCAGCTTCTTCACCGGCCTTATCTAAAGCTATGAATTCAGATTCCATTGTAGAACGAGCGATGCATGTTTGTTTGGATGATTTCCAAGATACTGCTCCACCCCAAATTGTGAAAACATATCCACTCGTGGATTTAACTTCAGATGATCCAGTGATCCAATTTGCATCACTATATCCCTCGATCACGGAGGGATATTTTTTATAATGCAAAGCGTAATTTTGGGTATGTTTGAGATACCCCAAAACTCGTTTCATTGCCATCCAATGTATGTGATTGGGATTACTTGTAAACTGACTCAGTTTACTAATAGCACATGCTATATCTGGTCACGTACAATTCATGATATACATCAAACTTCCCAATACTCTTGCATAGTCTAGTTGTGAGTCACTTTCACCTTCATTCTTTTGAAGTGCATAACTCACGTCAATTGGAGTCTTGGCAATTTTGAAATCCAAATACTTGAACTTGTCAAGTACTTTTTCAATGTAGTGAGACTGTGATAATGCTAGACCTTGTAGAGTCTTGTGAATTCTGATTCCTAAGATCACATCAGTAACTCCTAAGTCTTTCATATCGAATTTGCTAGCCAACATGTGCTTAGTAGCATTTATATCTGGCATGTTTTTGCTCATTATCAACATGTCATCAACATATAAACAAACAATGACTTCATGACCTGGAGTATTTTTAATGTAAACACATTTGTCGCACTCATTGATTTTAAACCCACTTGCCAACATTGTTTGGTTAAATTTGGCATGCCATTATTTGGGTGCTTGTTTAAGTCCATAAAGAGACTTAACAAGTTTGCACACTTTCTTTTCTTTACTAGGAACCACAAAACCCTCAGGTTGTTCCATGTAAATCTCTTCCTCTAATTCTCCATTTAAGAAAGATGTTTTAACATCCATTTGATGGATTTCAAGACCATACACGGCCGCTAGTGCCACTAACACTCTAATAGATGTTATCCTCATTACTAGCGAGTAAGTGTCAAAGTAATCAAGGCCTTCCTTTTGTCTATAACGTTTGATAACAAGTCTTGCCTTATATTTGTCAATAGTGCCATCAGCTTTCACTTTCCGTTTAAAGATCCATTTCGAACCTAAAGGCTTATTTCCCAGAGGAAGATCTACCAATTCCCATGTATGGTTATCCAAAATTGATTGAATCTCACTATTGACTGCCTCTTTCCAAAATTCTGAATCAGAAGATGACATAGCTGCTTTAAAAGTTTGAGGCTCATTTTCAAGCAAGAATGTCACAAAATCTGGTCCAAAGGAAGTAAATGTTCTTTGACGTTTGCTATGCCTTGGATCTTCTATACTTGGAGTATTTTTCTTTGGTTCTTCCCGAGATCGTTTAGGTCTTTCACTTAACAACTCACATTCAGTTTTATACGGATAGATGCTTTCAAAGAATTCAGCATTATCTGATTCTATTACCGTATTAACGTGAATTTCGGGATTATCGGATTTATGAACCAAAAACCGACACGCTTTACTGTTTGTAGCATATCCAATGAAAATGCAATCAAAAGTTTTTGGTCCGATTTTAACCCTTTTAGGTAAAGGAACTTGTACCTTTGCTAGACACCCTCACACTTTGAAATATTTCAAGTTGAGTTTTCTTCCTTTCCATTTTTCATATGGAATAGATTGCGTTTTGCTGTGGGGTACTCTGTTAAGTATTCGGTTAGCTGTAAGGATAGTTTCGCCCCACAAACTCTGCGGTAATTCGGAACTTATTAATAAAGAATTTATCATTTCCTTTAATGTTCGATTTTTTCTTTCCGCAATTCCATTGGATTGAGGTGTGTAAGGTGCAGTAGTTTGATGGATAATTCCATATTCCGAACATATTTCTGCAAATGGAAATTCATATTCTCCACCCCGATCACTTCTAATCATTTTGATCTTTTTATTCAATTGATTCTCCACTTCATTCTTGTATTGCTTAAATAGTTCAATTGCTTCATCCCTACTATTAAGCAAATAAACATAACAATATCGAGTGCAGTAGTCAATAAAAGTAATAAAATACTTTTTCCCACCTCGAGATGGTGTCGACTTCATATCACAAATGTCAGTATGAATTAAGTTTAAAGGATTTGAATTCCTTTCAATAGACTTATAAGGATGTTTTACAAACTTAGACTCAACACATATTTGACATTTTGATTTATTACACTCGAATTTGGGCAATACTTCTAAATTAATTAACTTCCGCAAGGTTTTGTAATTGACATGTCCTAAACGAATATGCCATAAATCATTTGACTCCAATAAATAGGAAGAAGCTGAATTTTTTTTCATATTGTCAACAACCATTACATTTAGTTTGAAGAGGCCCTCTGTGAGATAGCCTTTTCCAACATACATTTCATTTTTGCTTACAACAACTTTATCAGAAACAAATACACATTTGAATCCATTCTTAACAAGCAAAGAAGTAGAAACTAAATTCTTCCTAATAATAGGAACATGAAGAACGTTGTTGAGCGTTAACACCTTGCCGAAAGTCATCTTCAGGAATATCTTCCCATAACCTTCAATCTTGGCTGTTGTAGTATTTCCCATGGAAAGCTCTTCTTCGGGACCAGCAGTAGAGTAAGGCGCAAATGCTTCCTTGACAGCACAAACATGTCGAGTGGCACCAGAGTCAATCCACCACTTCTTCGGATTTTCAACTAGGTTGCATTCCGAAAGCATTGCACACAGATCATCAATGTCATCATTCTTCTCCACTATGTTGGCCTGTCCCTTCTTCTTATACTTTTTCGGGAGACGACAATCAGGGGCTTTGTGACCGATTTTTCCACAATTGTAGCAGCTGCCCTTGAATTTCTTTTTGTTCTGCTCCTTAGTCTGTCCAGAAGACCTCTTTCTCTTCTTACTTTTTGGAGCAGTCTCCTCAACGATATTAGCTCCCATGATCGTTGAATTTTCACGAGACTTCTTCTCGGCCGTTTTGTTGTCTTATTCAATCTTGAGACGAATCACAAGATCTTCCAACTTTATTTCTTTGCGCTTGTGCTTAAAATAGTTCTTGAAATCTCTCCACGAAGGAGGCAATTTTTCAATCATTGCAACCACTTGAAATGCTTCATTCACGACCATAACTTCAGCAATAAGGTCATAAAAAATAAGTTGAAGCTCCTGAACTTGGGTTCTAACAGTTTTGCTGTCTATCATTTTATAGTTTAGAAACTTGGCAACCATGAACTTCTTCAAGCATGCATCTTCAGTCTTGTACTTCTTCTCAAGTGCGTCCCATAATTCTTTCGAAGTATTCATCGCACTGTACACATTGTACAAGTCATCCTCTAAAGTGCTTAAGGTATAGCCTTTGCAAAGAAAATCTGCCTGCTTCCACGCCTCAACAATCATGAATATCTCGTTGTCCAGCATGTCCGTAGCAGGCACTGGAGGTTCTTCACTAGTGAATTTTTGCATACCAAGTGTGGAAAGCCAGAAGAACACCCTTTGCTGCCATCCTTTGAAGTTGGCTCCGGAAAATTTTCCCGTTTCTCTGCCGGTGGAACAGCAGTCCGGCTTGACGAGGCTATCGTCGTTGCCGCAATAGTTGCAGAAGAATTTTCGTTATCAATTGCCATTTCTCACTGTAAATAACAGAATAATTCAATTAATGGCAAAACCAGAACAGTAAACAATACTGTTATTAACAAAAAACAGTATGTATAATAAATAAAACCGAAGTTTTTTATATACCGTTTCACAGAAAACGATGAAGTTTTTATGTTCTTCAAATCGTTTTATGAATTTCAATACTCTGATGAAGTTTTTTATATCTTCAAATCAGAATAGTAAAATTTATAAGGAGTAAAAAATCACACAGGTTTTAATCTCCACAAACAAAATACAGAATATAATAAATATAATTTTCTTAAGATTGTTATTTTTCTGTATTGCTGTAATAAATAATTAAACTTTCTGAAATATATAAACAAAACAGAAAGTTAGTAATACTTATTTAACGAAATAAATTTTAGAAAAAAAAAACAGTATAGGAATAAATCGAGCCCACTGAATACACAGTGTGTCCTTAAGAAAATTATTCCCCTCAAGTACCCGAGGTGCTGGAATATATCCTCCCAGGATAGAACGATTTAATTCACCGGAGTGTTGATACCAAACGCCGGTGAACAGCGAGACACTCGAAGGCTGTAAAACACACTGGATTTTTTGTGCAGAAAAAGAAGAAGAAGAAGAAGCTCAGAAAATTTCGTAAGGAAAGATTGCTGGCATTGATTCTGAAAAGGTTTGCAACCTTTCAGAAACAGCCATGACTGTTAGAACAGTGTTGTTTGAAATATTGCGGAAAAATGGATTTAAAATAATCCGGGAAAGAAAACGGGCCTGACCGGATCGGGTCGCGGTTCATGGGTTATTCCGGATTGAATTTTTCGTTAATTATTAATTAATTAATTAAATAATTAAAAGGAATTTTATCCAAAAAGATTAATCAATCAATCGATCTTTGACCAAATCCGAATCCGAAATCGAAGACGGATCCGAAGCCGAAGCCGAGCGGAGCGAGCGACGATGACAACGGCGCGAGACTTGCCTTCTTCTTAATTCTTTAAGATCTAGAAGAAGAGCAATTATATATATACCCATCAAAAGTCTTTTCTTCCTCCAATATGGGACAATGTCCCTTTGCCAAGGAGGGAAACTCAAATATTTCATTTTTCCTCCATTTTTCATTCACCCTCTTTAAGCTACACAAGCTTAAAATCCCAACAATGTATGGCATGCATCGTGTTGGCAAGAGGAGGAAGGAAACAATTAATCAACGACGACTATAATAACTATACTGTAATTTCAAGTAAGTTGGAGTCGGTTTTATGAGTCCTCGCTACGTGTCGCTTCCATTATTATATACAATAAACAAATCTTATTAATGACACGAATAACTAAAAGAAGAGCACCTAGAAGATTAAGAAGAAGAGTGTCAAAGTGTTCTTGTTGAACCAGCTCTCTTTGAATCCAAAGTTACGCGGTATGCACATTGAAAACACCAGTTAATTCCATATATATATATATATATATATATATATATATATATATATATATATATTTTACTTTGGATATTTACTTTATAAAACTTTATTTACTATTTAAATTTTTAATATCATTATATGCCTCTTAAACAAATTTTACCTTTTAGGAACTAAATTATCGCTCATTCTAACTTAACAAATCCCTTAAAACACTCTCATCCCACGTTTTAAAGATGAGGATTATACCTTATCATCAAAAAGTCCAAACCCCAATAATTTCTCTATGAAGTCCTTCGTCATTTTTTTTCTTCTCTTCCATCTGTGTAATCAAAAGAAACACTAAAATAAGATGAAAATATTCTAATTTGGGACACAATATCTAAATCAAAATAAAATATTAAAATATACTACTATTCAAACCAATACACCACAATAACCTAATAAAAAATACAATATTCAAATCAAACAATCTACAATATTCTAATCTGGAATAATATACAAATCAAATATACCATAATATTTTAATTTTGAATATAGTATTCAAATCAAACATACCATAATATTATATTTTGGAATACAGTATTCAAACCAAATATACCAAATCACAATAGTTTAATAAAGAATATATAATTCAAACCAACATACCAAAATATTCTAATAAAGAATACAATATTTAAACCAAACATGATACAATATTCTAATTCAAAATAAATTTTAAAACAAAACATTACATATTCAAATCAAATATAACACAATATTCTAATTTGGAATATAGTATTCAAACCAAATATACCTTTATTTTTATTTGTTGTGCATATTTTATTTTACTTGTAATATTAACATGTTATATATAATAGTATATAATATTTTAATATTAAATACAATATTCAAACCGAACATACCAAATTATAATAGTTTAATGAAGAATACATAACCCAACCAATATACCAAAATATTCTAATAAATAATACAATACTTAAACCAAACACACCATGATATTCTAATTTAAAATATAGTATTAAAACCAAATATACCAGAATATTCTAATTTGAAATATAGTTTTCAAACCAAATATACCTTTATTTTTATTTATTGTGTATATTTTATTTTACTTGTAATATTAACATGTTATATATAATAGTATACAATGAATAGTTTACTGAATAATTATTTATTGTATAGAAGAAAATAAGACTAAACGTTCCCATAATAAAAGGTTTTGTTTAATGGAAAATCTTTTTTATTTTTAAATATTGGTCCAAAGTTTAAAATGGATAGAGTGAATTTGCTTCATATAGATAATTTTCTTTAATTAGGGGGCAAGTTTATATAATAGTTATTGTTCTTGGACTAAACGGATATGTGTGTAATTAATTGATGTGTACTATATGTAATTTCATAAGTGAAGTATATTATGTTAAGGGTTGTGATGCAATACATTAAGTTACCCATGACTACATGCAAGAAGATCAACAAAATTCAGAGGGATTTCATATAGGGTACCACAACAGATGGGAAAAAGATGCACTTACTGAGCTAAGAGGCTATAGCTAAACCCAAGCCCCATGGTGGCCCGTGTATCCAAAAAGTTGAGCTTAAGAGCAGAGCCTTCCACTCGGGCCTGGCCTGGAGGCTCTTTCACATGCCCGAATCTTTGTGGGCTAGTACCCTAATTGCAAAACACTGTGTGCAGAGTAGGAACCGGAGAAAACCAAATTCAAGAACTTGGCAATGCATCTTAGAAGGCTGAAAAATTTGTAACAAAGCATCTAGGTGGGTGGTAAACAATGGTTATAGGGTAAGCTTCCTTACTGACTCCTGGATTCCTAACATGGGACCAATTGACTCCATCATCAATGGCCCCAAAACACTAAGGGAACAGAACATAAAAGTATTATGATGGCCCAAAATATCATCTTTAATTTAAACATTCATTACTATATTCTAAGACCTCGAAAAGAACTATTCATCATTCCTCGACTTGTGTGCACAATCCGTATAATATTTCGGAAAGGTTTTATATGAAAAATTGACTAAAATGTGAAATAGAACTTTAAAACTCAATTAAGTTGACTTTGGTCAACATTTTGAGCAAACAGGCCCGAATTAATATTTTGACAGTTCCGATAGGTCCGTATCATGATTTGGGACTTGGGCGTATGCCCGGAATCGAATTCGGAGGTCCCTAGCTCGAGTTATCGCTTGTTTTCGAAATTTTAAAGTTTAAAAGATTAATGACTTTAAAGAATTGACCAATATTTGACTTTGTTGATACCTGGTCCGTATTTTGGTTCTGGAACCCGGTATAGGTCAATTACTATATTTATGACTTGTCTGTCAATTTTGGTGAGAAATGAAGTTGGTTTGACGTGATTCGTACGTCCGGCTGTTAATATAGAAATTTTAAAGTTTTCTTAAATATTTTATTTGATTTGGTGTCCGATTCGTAGTTCTAGATGTTAAATTGTTGTTTTGATCGCGCGAGTGAGTTTGTATGACGTTGTTGGACTCGTGTGCATATTTGGTTTGGAGCCCCGAGGGCTCGGGTGAGTTTCGGATAGCCTACGGACTATAGTTCTTTGAAAAATATTATTTTTTTTGGGACTTCTGCTGGTTTCTGGTCTCATGTGCTTCGCGAACGCAATAGCTGGGTCGCGAACGCGACCAGCTTCCCGCGAACGCGTAGGTTTGTGACCTGCGGAGGGGGAATCATTGTTTCATCTACGCGAACATGAGTATTGGCTAGCGAACGCGAAGGCCAGGGGGGCAGACTTCGCGAACGTGTGGGAGGACTCGCGAACGCGAAGGCCACTTGGGTTGTTGCACATCGCGAACGTGACAGGCCCTTCGCGAATGCAAAGAAGGTCTGACGCCCAGTGATTAAAACAGAACCAAACGGGATTTTTCTCATTTTTCACTAACCCTCAATTAGAACTCGGTTTAGGGACGATTTCAAAGGTGTTTTTTATGATTTCGAACTTAGATAAGTTTTCTTTATCATATAGTGTTATATTTCATAAATCTATGTCTATATTCATCATTTATTTCGGATTTAGATGGAAGAAATTAGAATTTTTATAAAACTTCTAATAAACAAAAATTTAAGATTTGAAGGTCCATTTGATATCGGAATTTGATAATTTTTATATGGTTGGACTCGTCTCGGAAAGAGTGTTTGGATTTCGTAAGTTATTTTTTTGAGATTCAAGACGTGGGACCCACTGTTGATTTTTGAGATAAATTTTGGATTTTAATCCAGAAAATTAGTAAATTCATATGGAATTAATTCCTACGATTTGTATTGAGTATATTGAATTGTTTATGACTAGATTTGAGGATTTCGGACACGAATTTGCGAGGCAAAGGTGTATTGGAATCTTGAATCGGGTTGCAAAGTAAGGTAAGTGTCGTGGTTAACCTTGACTTGAGGGAATAAAACCCTTGAATGATTTGTTATATGAAATTCATGTGAACGACGTATAGGCAACGTGACGAGTGTCTATACGTCGTCAAATTAATTGTTTTCATAATTATTTAAACATCATAAATTATTTTAAGACACGAATTAATTGTTATAATAATTATTTCTCTCATAATCCTTGTCAAATATTAATTCTTGAATTCATGCAATAATTGTTACATGCTTATTTAATTTATGTATCTTAATTGCTACTTGACATTTAGCATATTAAATATGAAATTGCCTATTTTCTCCCTAATTTCGACAATTAATTGCTACTTGTCCTTACTTATTTCCTGAATAAATTATAATCATTGTATACTTTGTTGCCTAATAATTTCTTATTGAATGTAGTATTTATTGGAGTATTTCTATTACAATCAAAAGTTGTTAATATTATATTGTTGGAGCAGGTTGAATGCCGCAACGGAAATGAAAATGAATATATTGGGGGATCGGGTTGCGCGCCACAACGGATTATATTTTAAGTTTATATTGTTGGAGCAGGTTGCACTCCCCAACGGAAATTTATTGAAGAATTATATTGTTGGAGCGGGTTGCATGCCACAACGAAAATTGATTGAAATGATTATTGGTTATAACTGCCGAGTTGGTTTCAACTGTTGAAATGAGTTACATGTTTTATTTCTATTATTGTTGTTATTACTATTATTGCGTACAGGTTAATGTAAATGACCTGCCTTAGCCTCGCCACTACTTCATCGAGGTTAGGCTCGACACTTACAGAGTACATGGGGTCGGTTGTACTCATACTACACTCTGCACTTCTTGTGCAGATTTTGGAGTTGGTCCCAGCGGCGTACCATAGACTTGCTCGGATTCAGCTACCCAGAGGAGACTTGTGGTATAACTGTTCAGCGTCCGCAGTTCTGAAGTCCCCTTCTACTTTATTTTAGATGTGTGCTTTCTTTCAGACAGCTTTATTTTGTTCAGACCCTTGTTTGTATTATTCTAGAAGCTCGTGCACTTGTGACACCAGTTCTGGAATGATATTCAGACATCGCTAGTATTATGGAGTATTCACTTTATTTCAGACTTTATTTTCCCATTATTTCTTTGTTATTAATTAATTTAAAATTGTTAAAATGGCTAATTATATTCTAACATTGGCTTATTTAGCAAGAAAAATATTAGGTGATCTGTGCCAAACCTACACCACTATTGAGTAGCGAGGATGGTCGATGCAATTTTACCCAATAACGTCGGGATCGATTTTCACAGGGAGTTAATTGATTTGGAATTAGGTATCTATCTAAATCTAGATGTGTGTGTTGTTCCTAATTGCACTTCCAAACATGATGGTGTTGATTCTACTTCTATATCTATTTCTATTGTATGCTAAGATTAAAGTTAAGTACAATATTTTTGATGATAGCTTTCAAGTGTTTAAAAGGACTAGGGTAGTGACTTCTGCCTAGGTGGATATCTAACAGGTATCAAGAATCTAGGACAAGTTTGATTTGATTGGGATCGTAATATAGCTATTACATCCAAGTACTCACTCTATACCTCTCGATAGTTTGAGTGATTTTTCCCAATTTGGCTTTCTCAAGTCCAAATGGGTATTCATGCAATACAAGTGATATTAGCTCAAGTCGGGTATTACTATCTATAGGTTTAACCCTTTTATTGGGGCTATCAATTTCTTGAGCTCACCCCAATTCCTTGTTAGCCTAATTTTCCTAGACTTAGTCCCTCTTTCTCAAGAAGAGCCTAAGTCACAAAGGCATGAATCAGTGTTTGCAACCAATAATTCTACAATTCTAGCATGAACTAGGCTAAATATCACTAACCCATAAACAATCAAACCCTAAAATTCAAGAACCCATTAAATACCCACACTAGGGTTGGGTCACAACCCTAGCTACTCATAATAATAGAAGAAATCAAAGATAAATAGAAGATATAATCCATAATACTAAATTAAAAGATGAAAATCTAATGTTATAAGGTAAATCTTGTAGAAAATTTCCCAAAAGGGAAAACCTAGCCGTCTCACGTACTCAGCAAAAACATAACATTCCTAAAATTGACAAAAAGATCTATTTAAACTAAGTTGAAATTTTCAGACAAAAATACCCATGCAGAAGTTTCGCGGCCGCGTAATTCTGACTGCGGCCACACACTTGCTTTCGCGGATGCGTAATTCTGATCGCGGTCCGTGTTTCTTCATATCTGGACCTGGGTTGAACCTTGTTTCGCGGACCGCATAATTTCCACCGCATCCGCGTGAGAGACTTCCGCGGCCGCATAACTTTGACGCGGACCGCCCTTCTCACTTTTGCTTGAATTATGCATTCTCTTAACCTTAGCAACTGCGGTCCGCAGAATTCCCATCGCGGCTGTGCTGGTACTTTCGCGGCTGCATCTTCTTGTCGTGGTCCGCATTGATGTTTGTCCCCAAAAAACCATCTCTCTAATTCTTCATATCGCGGACCTCGAAATAATGGCCGCGTCCGCGTTGATACTTTCACGGCCACACTTTTGTGTCGCGGTCCGTATTCCACACCTCTTGGACCAGTTTTGATTTTTGTTCAAGTTTTGACTCCTTTATGAGTTAATTATGGCTCCTTTGGCTCATTTTGAACAATCCCTGCAAGCAAGCATATTAAGTTAGTTTCCGAGAATACCTTCATGCATTTTTGGCCCAAAACATAAGTAAAAGAGAGCAATTAATAGGCTAAAATCTCTACTTATCAACTCCCCCAAACTTAAGTTTTTGCTTGTCCTCAAGCAAATAAGGTAATTCTCACCTCTACAAGAAAAAGAAAAGGATATTTCAGCTGGCCTAAGGTGACTTCATCAAGCATCAATTGGGACTAGCAATTACCCTCAACACACATGAATTATCAACAACGTCATGTTATGACCTTTTGAGTTCCATAGTTATAATGTGACACTAGAGCATCAAGAGTTGACTAAATTCATCAAGGAAGCTCGTTCTCTCACGTAGGTCATTGTGGATCCCAAACTCCTCCTCCTCTAATCTCCATGAGCAATTCTCACTTTTTAGAATGTAACACTCAAAACAAGGATTGTGAAGAAGTGCGCTCATCACTCTCAAAAGAATGCCACAAGTCCGGCTCTAAGTACCATAAGCTTGCCCCTTATGTAAATCACCACTAATGTAAGCTCACTCAACTTGAAATCATATAGGGCTTTAGCAGGGATGTAATGAAGGTCTTTGGATTAAGGTAGGACATAACGAACTATGATGGTTTCATCTTTCCTTAAGCTCTATTTTCTCATTTCGGCTCATACTTTCTTGACTCTTTGAGTCATTTTTCTTCTTCCATAGGGGAACTAGAGAGACAAACTGTCACTCTTTCTTACTCATGACAATCATTTTTCTCCTTTTCTCATCATTCCTTGCCTTTCATCATTATGTTCTTTGAATCCCTTCAACCTTCTCTTTCTTTTTGACATATTTCTTTTTGGATTTTCTTCCTTTTCTTTGCCTTTCCTTTTCATCAATTCTTCTTCTTTTTTTGTTTGAACCTTTTATCACTTTCAATTTTCTTGTCTCTCCCCCAAACCTATGCTTTTTCCAATTGTTCATCATGAATGCTAAGGAAAGATTGGGTGCCAAGAGAGGGTCATTATAAAATGGATAAAGGCTTGTAATGTGGCTATTGAACGAAAAAGGCTTAGGCTCAAAGGGGTTGACTAGGGATATCATAATGGTAGGCTACAGAAGCTTTCTAAGTTCAATTTGGACCAAAGAGAGCATACAATCACTTCTCAAGTCGAGCTATACTTAGAATTTTGCCTAGACAAATATTCAGGACAAGTTCTAGACTTATTGGCATGGGACTTAGACTTGAAATTCAATACCTCACCTCTCAAGCTACTGGATTGTTAAAGAGAATAGAGTCGAGGGCCCACAACAGCCCTAGCTAAGATTGAAGATCATAAATGGCTCAAAGAAACCACTCGATGATTGTTTTAGTCAACTCAAGAGTCTAAAGGTCACAACTAGAGCTATTCTTTGTCAAACAACTTGTTTCTAATCATGAGGTCGAAGGTAAATGTGTTAGTACCAAGTGAAACCTGCTTAAGACACTTTTATTCATTACTACTATATATCAAAGCAAAAAGAAAATGGACTCAATCCCTTAAGAAGGTTGCCACGCCATCCATCGTTGGGAAGAGCCACCCGGTTCACACAACATCCACTTTTGGAAAGAACCACGGCATTAAGAAAATCAAAGGCTTATTGATCACGCAGAATGTAAAAAGAAGCTAAAAACTCAAAAATAAGCTACTAAAGGAAATAAGAAGCTAATCTATTAAGGAAAGATACGAAAGAAGTTATGAAGTAAACTACGGAAAGTAAAATGAATATGTACAATAATGGAGTGAAACAAATATATACAAAATGGAAATGAATATATACATCAAATGGTAAAGTTGTATACATACCAAAAGTGAAAAATAACGAAAGTGAAAAAAATGATAAATAAAGGTAAAGAAAAATAGTATCATAGTTATTACATACCAATGTCATCAAATCATAACCAAATCAAAATGGACCACTCCCCCCCCCCCCCCCCCAAAAAGATAGCATTGTCCTCAATGCTAATATCAAAATAAGATCATGGAAGGGTTAGAGAGTAAAGAAAACTCTCTATGTGGTCTCTGTCTGCATGGGGTCAGGCATATGAGTGGGGTCCTCGGACTGCATAGGATCATCAGCTCCCTCCGAGTCCTCTAACTGGATCTCCAAATCCTCTGACTTGGGGACCATAAATCCTCTAACTGGAGCTCTGTCTGCCTCATGCTCTGCTGCCTGTGCTGCTGGGGAAGTCTCCTCCATAAGCAAGTCAAGTGGGATATCTCCAGCAGAAGTGAACTTCTCTACCTCCCTCTTCAGCTTCTCCACTGACTCCTTTGAGGCTTGAGTTTTTCTCATCTTCTTTACCTGCTTGCCCAAATCCTTGATCACCTTGCCATGAGTATCCAAAGTTTCCAAGATCTTCTTTTTGTTGTCTAGGAGCTTCTTCTGGTTGCCCAGAATCTCCTTCAATGAATCCTCCACTGATGGAGGTACCTGAAACTGTGATGGGGCTGACTGTGCTGCTAATACACTAGATAAGACAGACAACTTTGATGTAGGTGCCTGCATCCAATTGTTGATGTTGGATAAGGTCTGAGAAACCCGCAGTGTAGTCTGGGGGTAAGTAGAAGATGAGGGCACAGATAGTGGCACAGTGATAGATGGCTCGGATGAAGGAGTAGGCATGGCAGCTGAAGGTCCCTCTACAGTGGAAGGCTTTGACCCGGTGGCCACTACCCTTGGCTCTTTAGACTGGCCAGTGGAGGTAGTGGCTTTACCCTTTGCTTTAGGGTTGTCCTGTCCTTGGAGGCTATACCAGGAGAAAGGTCTCTTCGGCTTCACCTTCGTGTCATAGTGCCTCCCCTCTACCCGTTGGTCCTCGACATACATAGTGATGGAGTTGGGGTAGGGATATGACCTTTCTTCTTTTCCGGTTGCTTTGGAGATATAGTGGGACATGAGGTTAGCTCGTGAGAGTGGGATGACACTATCATGCTGGCTAGGATAAAGCCGGCTGCATACAAATGTGCACCACCCTTTGGCTTCAAAGCTGAGGGTGTTTCTGGCGATTGGGACTCCAGCTGCGAGCCAGGCCGGTGTTGTCCCTAGGATGGCTATTACTTCCGCTAGCCAAGGCCGGGCTGCTTCATCTAGGGCCATCTTCTCCAAATACTGTACAACTTCCACATCCTCAAAATTGACATATTTGTTCAAGGTGTCGCCATCAAACCGTATCTTCAAGTTTCGTAACTTTGTCACAGTGGTGCCCTTTTTGATGTGGGCAACATTTGCGTAGAACTCCTTGACAAGGTACTCATTGGCATCCAGAACTTTGTTGGTGAAGTACTTCCACCTTTTTCTCTCCTCAAACTGTCTCTTGACATTTGGATTATGAGGAAGGATATCTCTTTCTATAAATTGTCGCTCAAGGGTAAGCGGCCTTTGGGGCCACCATTCCCGAAATTTGAGGTATGTTTTCTCACTCACGAATCTATCCGCTCACACCTCGGGCTTCCTTGATCTAGCAAGACCACCCACATTGGTATTACCCCCTCTCTCGTCATCCGGGACCTTGTTATCCCCATCTATATTAATAGGAGCAGTTGTTGAGGCCGGAGTTGCAGCAGGTGGGGAAGATGGCTCTGATGCCTCACTACCTCCCTCTGAGCCATCAGACGAACCAGAAGAGGAGGTAGCTTCATTTATTAGGCAGTAGGGGTGTGAATGGACCTCTTGTTAAAGTTGTGTGGATTCCCCCTCAGAAATCTCCCGGAATAGGAGATATTCACTTGTGTCTGATGATTCGGCATGAGGTCTAGTGAGGGTTTGCTTTTGCTTATGATTCTTTAAGCTGCTAAGAGCAAAGCCTGCTTTCCTTTTCCCCGGCCTCGGGAGGATTCTGCCCTTCCTTTTGATTTGTCTGCTCCTCCACGAAATCGCACTATTTTTTGCAACACACAATTAGTGAAAGATAATTAGAATTTGGGTTCAAACATGCCTTAAAGCAGTACAGATGAAATGAACAATAGTGCTTCTCAAAACAGGGCATCGCGGACCACGAAAAAGTGGACGCGGCCGCGGAATGCCCATTGCGAATAGCAAAAAAGTGAACGCGGAAAACGCGGCCGTGAGCTCTTAGCAATCACTCAATAACTAAAAGCTGGGATAGCGCGGACCGCGAAAAAATGAATGCGGCCGCCTACCCTATCATGGACCGCATAAAATGGACCACGGCCACGAAAGTTAAATAAGATCGGTACTAAGAACACTAATAACTAGGGTTTTCACTAAGTGTGCAAAACTTAGTTCAATTAACCATGCAAAGTTACAAACCCCAGCCCCCATTAGGCATATAAACACTACCCACATGTATTTAAGTATCAATTAAACATTAATTTGAGATCATGGCATGCATCTAACCCTAACTAAAAAGAAAAATTTAAAGAAAGAGAAAAGAAAAGAAAAAGATAAAATCACATCATGGAATTGAACATACCAGTTGTAAAATTGTAGTAGGAAATGAACTCCTAATGTGAATGAGATGAAAATTTAGAGCAGGATGAGATGAACAATGCTTTTTGTGCGGTGAAACGTTAGGGTTCGAAAAGTGAAATTTTTAAGGAAACCTTATTTATACTAATCAACTGTGGAACCCACCGCCTTACCTGAGCGCGGCCGCAAAATTCTATCACGGTCTGCGCTATGTTACCTTATGTAGACCAGCTTCAAGCACATGGGCGCGGTCCGCGGAATATTGGCCGCGGCCGCGAAATTCAATGCGGTCCACGAAAATTGGAACGCGGCCACGATCTCTGAAGGATTTTTTTGACAGCCCAACTTCAGAGAGTTGGCATTTTGCTCTTTTCAAGTACGCGTCCGCAGACAAAAAAGTGCGGCCGCAAAATGCTCACGCGGACCGCGAAGTTCCAACACTTAGCCAAATTTTTCCCTGTCAAAATCCCGCACTACACAACCAGTTCCTACATACACTTCACAACCAGTTAGTCCAAAACAATGCCTAATCTAAGAAGAAAATAAAAAGAAAAAAAAATACATGGGTTGCCTCCCAAGAAGCGCCTGATTTAACGTCGCGGCATGACGCATGTTACCATCATCATTTGAAATGGATCAAGGACACCACGTGGATATCATCAATATTGCCAAGGTAATGCTTCACTTGGTTCCCATTGACTCTAAAGATTTCACCATTTTTGTTTTTCAAATCGAGAGCACCAAACTGAGTTACATGCACCACTTCAAAATGGCCACTCCACTTTGACTTGAGCTTTCCCGGAAACATCCGTAACCGAGAGTTGAATAGAAGAACCAAGTTACCCTCCTTGAATTCTTTATTCCGGATATATTTGTCATGTAAGTACTTCATCTTGTTCTTATACAAGGACGAGCTGAAATAAGCATGGAACCGAAACTCATCAAGTTCATTTAGTTGCTCTACCCGGAGATTGGCAGCTACATCCCATTCAAGGTTCAACTTCTTCAGCGCCCACATGGCCTTGTGCTCTAATTCAACCGGAAGATGGCATGATTTCCCAAATATCAATCGGTATGGAGACATACCAATTTGAGTCTTGTAAGCTGTACGATAGGCCCATAAAGCATCGTCAAGTTTTCTTGACCAATCAGTCTGGTTTGCATTGACAGTCTTGGATAATATGCTTTTGATCTCCCTGTTGGAGACCTCAACTTGTCCACTAGGCTGTGGGTGATAAGGGGTTGACACCTTATGATTGACACCATACTTAGAAAGTAAAGTGACGAAGGCTTTGTTGCAAAAATGAGAACCCATATCACTAATGATAGCCCTTGGGGTGCCGAACCTTGTGAAGATATTTTTCTTAAAGAAAGACACCACACTACGTTCCTCATTGTAGGGCAAAGCCACAGCTTCAACCCATTTGAAAACATAATCAACAGTAACCAGAATATAAGTGTTCCCACATGAACTCACAAATGGCCCCATAAAGTCGATGCCCACACATCGAAAATATCAATCTCAAGAATAGTGGTGAGGGGCATTTCATTCTTCTTGGAAATTTCACCAGCTCTTTGGCACTCATCACAATGCCTAACAAGCTCGCTAGCGTCTTTGTACAAGGTAGGCCAATATAATCCACAGCTTAGGACCTTTATAGCAGTTCTCGCCCCACCAAGATGCCCACCGTAGGGCGAGGAATGGCAAGCTTCAAGAATAATCAATTTCTCCTCTTTCGGAACACATTTCTAGATAACACCATCATTGCAAATCTTGATAAGATATGGCTCATCCCAATAATAATCCAAGTTGTCCCATTTGAGCTTCCTCCTTTGGTTAGAAGAGATCTCACTCGGGACAATGCGGGTCACAAGAAAGTTAGCCACATCGGCGAACCAAGGCATCCCAATCAAAGACACAAAGAGGAGTTGTACATCCGAAAATGAATCATTAATCTCGAGGCCATCATGGGGCCTCCCCTCCTCTTCCAAGCGGGACAAATGGTTCGCCACTTGATTCTCACTCCCTTTTCGGTCTATGATTTCAAGGTCAAACTCTTGTAGAAGAATAACCCATCTCATCAACCTAGCCTTAGAGTTTTTTTTGGTCATCAAGTAACGAAGTGCCGCGTGATCGGTGTGCACAATCACTTTGGCACACATGAGGTACGGCCTGAACTTTTCCATGGCGAAGATAATGGCTAATAACTCTTTCTCGATCACCGTATAGTTGACTTGGGTGTCGTTCATTATTTTGCTTGCATAATAAATAGGATGAAATATCTTGTTGATCCTTTGCCCCAAAACCGCTCCTACCGCAACGTCACTAGCATTGCACATGAGCTCAAATGGTAAGATCCAATTGGGTGCGGTAATGATAGGAGTGGTAGTCAATCTATACTTGAGAAGCTCAAAAGCTTTCATGCAATCATCATTGAACATAAACTTTGCATCTTTTTCAACAACTTGCACAAGGGGTTCACCACTTTTGAGAAATCCTTGATGAACCTTCGGTAAAACCCCGCGTGACCAAGAAAGCTCCTTACTCCCTTGCTAGAAGTAGGAGGGGGGAGTTTTAAAATCACTTCAATTTTTGCTTTGTCCACTTCAATACCGTTCTTTGAGATCTTATGGCCAAGGAAACTTCCCTCCTCGACCATAAAATGGCACTTTTCCCAATTAAGCATTAGGTTGGTCTCTTCACATCGGGCCAACACTTTGTCAAGATTATCCAAGAATTCTTCAAATGAATCCCCCACAACACTGAAATCATCCATGAACACTTCGAGGAAGTCCTCCACCATATCCATAAATATTACCATCATACACCGCTGAAAGATAGCCGGTGCATTACACAAACCAAACGGCATCCGTGAGAATGCAAATGTGCCATATGGACAGGTGAAGGTGGTTTTCTCTTGGTCCTCCCAGACCATTTCATTCAGCACTTTAGGCATCTCACGGTGCTTCAGGAAGTCACGGTCCTATTATACTTTACTCTTGGCAGCCAACATTTAGCGCACATTCAGCTCCTATCAGTGCACCACCACTCCAAAGTCACTACAACTGTTATACGGGTCGTTCGGGTCAGCTTCACCAGCCACGACAGCAGTATGGGTGTTATGAGTGTGGGAACATTTATCACATCATGAGGTATTGCCCTAGGTTGTCGAGTAACAGATCTCGATAGGATTCTCGTGCCATCATACCATCACTGGTTGCTTCACTGCCTACTCAGCCAGCTAGAGGTAGGGGTTGGGCAGCTAGAGGTGGAGGTCAGGCCATTAGAGGTGGAGGTCAGGCCATTAGAGGTGTAGGCTAGCCAGTTAGAGGCTTTCCTAGAGACACAGTTCAGAGTGGCGGGTCCCAGCCCTGATTTTATGCTTTTCCAATTAGGCCTGAGGCTGATTCAGCTGATGCCGTGATCAGAGGTATTGTTCCAGTTTACCATAGATATGCTTCAGTTCTATTTGATCCAGTATCTACTTATTCCTATGTGTCCTCCTATTTTGCTTCATATTTGGTTGTGCCTCGTGATTCGTTGAGTGCTTCTGTGTGTGTATCTACACCGGTGGGAGACTCTGTTGTAGTAGATCACGTCTATCGTTCGTATGTGGTTACTATTGGGAGTCTTGAGACTAGCGTGGATCTTCTACTTCTTGACATGGTAGATTTTGATGTTTTCTTGGGTATGGATTGGCTCTCACCTTATCATGCTATATTGGATTGTCACGCCAAAACAGTTACCCTAGCCATGCCGGGGTTACCTGGAATAGAGTGTAAAGGGACTCTTGTCCATTCTACCATCAGGGTTATTTCTTATATGAAGGCTCGGCGTATGGTCGAGAAGGGGTGTTTAGCCTAGTTGGCTTATATTCACGATCCCAATACGGATGTTCCTTCTATGGACTCAGTACCAATTGTTCGTGAATTTCCAGAAGTATTTCCTGCAGATTTGCTGGGGATGCCACCCCACAGAGATATAGACGTCTGTATTGATTTGGCTCCGGGCACTCAGCCCATTTCTATTCCACCATATTGTATGGCTCCACCGAAATTGAAAAAATTAAAGGAGAAATTACAAGACTTGCTTGATCAGGGATTCATTAGAACCAGTGTCTCGCCTTGGGGTGCGCCCGTGTTGTTCGTGAAGAAGAAAGATGGGTCGATGAGAATGTGTATATATTATCGGCAGTTGAACAAGGTCACTATCAAGAACAAGTATTTGTTGTTGTATCGGCAAAAGGCATAAAAGCGGATCCTAAGAAGATTGAGTTTGTTCAAAATTCACCTAGACCTACTTCAGTTACAGAGATACAAAGTTTTCTGGGTTTGGCGGGTTATTATCGCCGGTTCGCGGAAGGGTTTTCATCTATAGCAAGCCCATTGACCAGACTGACCCAGAAAGGTGTTCCATTCGGATGGTTAGACGAGTGTGAGTTGAGATTTTAGAAGCTCAAGACTTCTTTTACTACAACGTCAGTATTGGTATTACCCACAGGTTCAGGATCTTATACTGTATATTGTGATGCATCCCGCGTTGGGCTTGGTGCAGTATTGATACAAGATGGAAGGATGATTGCATATGCGTCGTGGCAGTTGAAAGTTCATGAGAAGAATTATCATGTTCATGACTTAGAATTGGCAGCCATTGTTCATGCGCTAAAGATTTGGAGGCATTACCTTTACGGTGTCTCGTGTGAGGTATTTACTGATCATCGTAGCCTACAGTATCTGTTCAAACAAAAAGATATTAACTTGAGGTAGAGAAGATGGTTGGAGCTATTGAAGGACTATGATATCACCATTTTGTATCACCCCGGAAAGGCTAATGTGGTGGACGATGCTTTGAGTAGAAAGGCTGTGAGTTATATTCCGGTTGGTGAGAGACCGTTAGCTGCAGATTCCAAACTTTGGCTAATCAGTTTGTGAGGTTAGATGTTTCAGAACCCAGTCGGGTTCTAGCTTGCACAGTCGCTCGATCTTCTTTATATGAGCATATCAAAGAGCGACAGTATGATGATCCTCATTTGCTTGTCCTTAAGGATACGGTGCGGCACGGTGATGCCAAACAGGTTGTTGTGGGGGGAAGATGGAGTTCTGCGGATGTAGGGTCGTATTTGTGTGCCTAATGTTGATGGTCTTCGTGAATTAATTCTTGAAGAGGCGCACAGTTCCCTGTATTCTATTCATCCAGGTGCCGCCAAAATGTATCAAGATTTGTGGCAACATTATTGGTAGAGGAGAATGAAGAAGGATATAGTTGCATATGTAGCTCGGTGTCTAAATTGTCAACAAGTCAAGTACGAGCATCAGAGACCTGGTGGTTTGCTTCAGAAGTTAGAAATTCCTGAGTGGAAGTGGGAGCGTATCACTATGAATTTTGTTGTTGGACTCACACGGACTCAGAGGAAGTTCAACGCAGTATGGGTTATTGTGGATAGGTTGACCAAGTCAGCATATTTCATTCCAGTGGCAGTTACCTATTCTTCAGAGTGGTTAGCTGAAATTTACATTCGTGAGATTGTCCGCCTTCACGGTGTGCCCGTGTCTATTATTTCAGATCGAGGTACGCAGTTTACCTCACACTTCTGGAGGGCTGTACAACGTGAGTTAGGCACGCGGGTTGAATTGAGTACATTATTTCATCCACAGACAGACGAACAGTCAGAGCACACTATTCAGATATTGGAAGATATGCTTCGCACTTGTGTTATAAACTTTGGAGGTTCTTGGGATCAACTCTTGCCACTTGCAGAGTTTTCCTATAATAATAGCTACCAGTCAAGCATTCAAATGGCTCCGTATGAATCATTGTATGGGAGGCGATGTCGTTCGCCAGTTGGCTGGTTTGAATCGGGAGAAGCTCGGTTGTTGGGTACTGATTTGGTACAGGATGCCTTGGATAATGTCAAGGTTATTCAGGATCGACTTCGCACAACTCAGTCTAGGCAAAAGAGTTATGTCGATCGTAAAGTTCGTGACGTTGTATTCATGGCAGGAGAAAGAGTATTACTCCGGGTTTCACCTATGAAAGGTGTAATGAGATTCGGAAAGAAGGAAAAGTTTAGCCCTAGGTATATTGGACCCTTTGAAATTCTTGAAAGGGTTGGTGAAGTAGCCTACAGGCTTGCACTACCACCTAGTTTATCAGCAGTTCATCCGGTGTTCCATGTGTCTATGTTCCGAAAATATCATGTTGATCCGTCCCATGTATTAGATTTCAGCTCAATCCAATTGGACAAAGATTTGACTTATGAAGAGGAGCCGGTAGCTATTCTAGCCTGGCAGGTCCGACAGTTGAGGTCTAAGAGTTATTCTTCAGTTCGGGTGCAATGGAGAGGTCAGTCGGTAGAAGCATCTACCTGGGAGTCCGATTCGGACGTGCGGAATAGATATCCACATCTTTGCAGATGCTCAAGTATTTTTCTAATTCCATTCGAGGACGAACGTTTGTTTTAGAGGTGGAGAATGTGATAACCCGAAATATCATCATTAATTTAAACATTCATTAATGTGTTCTAAGACCTCGAAAAGAACTATTCACCATTCCTCAACTTGCGTGCGCAGTCCGTATAATTCTTCGGAACATTTTTATATGAAACAATGACTAAAATATGAAATAGAGCTTTAAAACTCAATTAAGTTGACTTTCGTCATCATTTTGAGCAAACGAACCCGGATCAGTATTTTGACAGTTCTGATAGGTCCGTATCATGATTTGAGACTTGGTCGTATGTCCAGAATCGAATTCGGATGTCCCTAGCTCGAGTTATCGCTTATTGTCAAAATTTTGAAGTTTAAAGGCTTAATGACTTTAAAGATTTGATCAACATTTTACTTTGTTGATACCGGGTCTGTATTTTAGTTTCGGAACCCGGTATAGGTCCATTACTATATTTATGACTTGTCTGTCAAATTTGGAGAGAAATGGAGTTGGTTTGACATGATTCGGACGTCCGATTGTTAAAATAGAAATTTTAAAGTTTTCTTATAAATTTCATTTGATTTGGTGTCTGATTCGTAGTTATAGGTGTTAAATTGGTGTTTTAATCATGCGAGCGAGTTCGTATGAGGTTTTTGGACTTGTGTACATATTTGTTTTGGAGCCCCGAGGGCTCGGGTGAGTTTCGTATAGCCTACGGACCTTAGTTCTTTGAAAAATCTATTTTTTTTGGGACTTCTGCTGGTTTCTGGTATCATGTGCTTCGTGAACGCGAAGCCTTTATTGCGAAAGCAAAGAGGAATTTGGGACAGGGGAATTTGCTTCATCGCGAACACGAAGCAATGGGGGGGGGGGGAGGGGGTCTTACCCTTCGCGAATGCGACCAGCTTCCCGCAAACGCGTAGGTTTGTGACCTGGGGAGGGGGATCATTGTTTCTTCTACACGAACGCGAGTATTGGCTCGCGAACACATAGGCCAGGGGGGAGCAGCCTTAGCAAACACGTGGAAGAACTCGCGAACGCGAATGCCACTTGGGCTGCTGCACATCACGAACGCGACAGGCCTTTCGCGAACGCGAAGAAGGCCTGACGCCCAGTGATTAAAACAGACCCAAACGGGAGTTTTCCCATTTTTCACAAACCCCTCAATTAGAACTCGATTTTGGGGCGATTTCAAAGGATTTTTTCAGGATTTCGAATAGGGTAAGTGTTCTTTATCATATAGTGATTATATTTCATAAATCTATGTCTATATTCATCATTTATTTCAGATTTAGATGGAAGAAATTGGAATTTTTGTAAAACTTTCCAAAAACGAAAATTTAAGATTTGAAGGTCCATTTGACATTGGAATTTGATAATTTTTGTATGGTTGGACTCGTCTCGGAACGGGTGTTCGGATTTCGTAAGTTTTTCTGAGATTCGAGACGTGGACCCCACTGTTGAATTTTGAGATGAATTTCAGATTTTAATCCGAAAAATTAGTAAATTTATATGGAATTAATTCCTACGATTTGTATTGAGTATATTGAATTATTTATGACTAGAAATCCCTTAGCCCGGCCATGTCCCATATGTGCGCATCTCCAATCGTAGGTGCAACTTCACATTTGCGGCAAATCCTCCACAGATGTGGCACACCAGAACTAGCAACTCATGCAAACTCTGAAATGATCCAAAACCAATTCGAAATACACTCGAGACCCTCGAAATCCCGTTCGATCATACCAACAAGTCCCAAAATATAACACGGACCTACTCGAGGACTCAAATCACACATAACAACATCAAAATCATGAATCACACCTCAATTCAAACTTAATGAACTATTTCAATGTTCCAAATTCCAAACCGCCAAACATGCCTAAACAACTCGGAATCATCTTATATTTTGCACACAAATTTCAAATGATATAACGAATCTATTCAAACTCCTGGAAGCACAATCCAAATCTGATAACATCGAAGTCAACTCCAGGTCAAACCTATAACCTTTTCAAACCTTCAAATTGCCAGCTTTCGTCAATTAGAGTAAAAACCCTCTAAAAACATCCAAATGCAATTTCGGGCGTATGCCCAAGTCCAAAATCATAATTCAGACCTAACGGAACCTTCAAAACTCTGATTCGAGTTCAAATATATAAAATTCAAATTCGATCAACTCTTTTAATTTAAGACTTCCTAGTTGAGAATCATTCTTTCAAATGTATCTCGAACCACTCAAAAACTAAAACCGGCGATACACGCAAGTCATAATACACCATTTGAAATTACTCATGACCTTAAACTACTGAACCGAATGCAAATTCTCAAAATAACTGGTCGGGTCGTTACAAATATCAATATCTAAAATACTGATGGTAACAACACAAGAGTTGGCAACGTCGATAACACCAATAGCGTCAATATTGTCGTACAATTAAATCCGGCTCTCAACTTCCCATTAAACATGCTAGGAGTCAGAAATTTGCCACTTGAAAGGTACAATTTTATGATTACCATAATGGATCCACTCAAGCCTCATTTGCGCCACAACATTTGAAACTAACTCTATTACTAACAATGCTTATACAGTCAGGTTTCATAAAGAAATATAACTCATTTAGAACGCTCTCACGGCTTCTGTTAACCCTATTATTACCTCTACGTTTGCTAACACACTAAACAGGTCTTGAGATTCTCTGCATATTGCTTATAGAGGAAAATTCCAAACTCGAATCTCAAGTGTCCATGAACAACTAACACGAATTATGAAAGAATCACATTCTATTGACGAATATATTCGAAGTATTCGGTTCTATGAGAGGAACTAACTACTGCAAGTGCTCTTGTGACAAACTCTGAACTCATTGTAAATACGTATGAGTGATGGCCTTGAGTTTCATGATATTTCTATCATACGAGCAGACGACACAGTATCACATATATAAGAATGAAAAGATGATCGATCATGAGCTCTTCCTCCTCAATGAAGAGACTAAGGAATACCTCGTCCTAATCATAGCCTCAGTAGCACTCGCAATAAATCCCATACCAACTCCTACAACTGCAACAAATGCCGCCTAAATAACAATAATAATCCATGAAAGCCTTGGTTTTAAGAATTTACTCCAGTGGCGGCTCTTCTTGTCTTCTCTCAATCTTTTCTTCTTGGAATAATAAAGAACCGTTCAATTACTCCACCACCATAGAGTCTATGACTCCTCGGTACCATACATCACATGATTAAATTTAGGACTTAAAGAGGGAAGGAGCTTTTCTACTACAGACACATCTTTAGCTTTCTCCCATTTATCTTCTTAATTGATTGACAAAAACCTTTACGTTTGAACAATAATTCAAAATGGATTCAAAGTCTTTCATTTTTAAAATTTTCAAATCAGCCTATAGAGTTTAATTTTTTTTCTTCTTCACTTTACCAACTTATTGGAGGAAATCTTATAAACAATTTCAAGCTTCTTTGGAGGTGGTTGCATATGCCACCTTCTCAAATGTGGCATCATCAAGCAATAGTAGATGAGAATGAGAGCTTGTTCATTTTTTTTGTCTTTGCTAAGATATTTTTTTTATTTTGAGGCATTGCATATCATCTATCTACAATCTCCCACACGTATTGACTACCAAGAATGACATTCATTCTTAGTCACCATTTCTCATTGAGACGAAAGTATTGAAAAGAAAGTGGACCACTATTTGTCATGACTCTGAAATCACATTGTCAAAAAATAATATCTCACTCAAAAATAATATATACGGTAATTAATAAAAATAAAATAGCAACAAGGACACCAAGATCTTTTTAACGTAAATTTTTTAAAAAAATAATGGAAAAATTACGACTTGAGAGGAACAATGTATTAACACTATCGTGGGAAACTTTACAATTTGGTAGTCTCAAGAAACTATTACACACTCAAAACAAACAGTTCTCTTTATCTTACGTAGTTTACTATAATACTGCTCGCACTCTATATTTTTTCTTCATGGACTATTTTCTAAAACTGTCTGTGTCCGGCTCTCAACTCTCTGTTGATCTCAATCTCTGTATTTATGTGTTGTGAATGATGGAACTTAGTTCCTTTTATAGTTTCTAGCAACAGAAACCAATCAAATTGGTTTTGAAAACATGTTGTGGTACCTTATCTTTTTCTTGTTATGGGACAAGTTCCCACACAAGGCATGTCTAGTTGTACTCGCTATTTGTCACTTTAATTAGCTGCCGTTCCCCGGTTTCTTGAGTATCGGCTATTGATTGATAAACTATAAATATGTATTCCTAGGATTGAATGTCTTAGTAGCTTTTCTTGCTCTGCATATGTTACGAACTCTTTGCTTTTGAGAAGTTATTTCTCCTGTGATGAAGAAGAAAGATAAAAAATTAATACAATTTGATCCAATTACTTCTAGATGAAAATGCGAAATGAACCAGCCAAGTTTCAATCTTTGAACATCAATTAAGTTATCGAGGAAACAAAGCCTATTACAAAGGCCTGCTTGCACTGTCATGTGGACTTTGGGTTTATTTCGTGCAGCGTATTAAAGCAATCCAAAGAATATCGAAGAATTTTTGCATATTTGGGCCAATGAAGGCTTGGGGAAGTTAATCTTTTCACTTTATAGAAATTAATGTTGCGGATATCAGAAAACTATGTGGATTTTCTCTTTTTATTCTACATTGAACCAAGGTTTGGATGTCTCCAAAAGGGTAGGATTTCTTGTTTGAATTCTCTCTTCCTATGTCCGATTGGCTTGTTTGTTAGATAATTGAACAATGATCTGAGTTTCAGTACTTGAGTTTATGATTTAAAGTCTTCCGTTGTCCGTACTTGTTGTTCGAATATACTATTAACCATGCAGTTTAGACATAGTATTGTATTTTTATTCTTTACGAAATAATTATTTATTTAATTTATTTAATTCAATAAAGTACTATTTTAAATAGAACATTTATTGCATGTGTGTCCTTTAGTTATGTAGTATACAATTTAGTGTATGGAGTCTTAACTCATGCACAGAAGATTAAATTGTCAATTCTCATAATTAATAAATAAAGTTTACAATCGAAGATATTATTGGGCAAAATATCTTGATGATTGTAGCACAAGATTATAGTATAATTTGTCTTGATTGTGTGAGTGGTTTTACTCCGACTTCTTGTGCTAGTATACTTAGTGTATACTGAACGGATCAAGTAGAGAAAAAATATTTTGTACTGAATATATATAAAATATTTTCTATAATTCATTAAATGAGCTTATACTCCTAATCTTGATATA
The DNA here is from genome assembly GCF_000390325.3 of Nicotiana tomentosiformis. Taxonomy (NCBI): domain Eukaryota; kingdom Viridiplantae; phylum Streptophyta; class Magnoliopsida; order Solanales; family Solanaceae; genus Nicotiana; species Nicotiana tomentosiformis. The sequence continues at coordinate 24,076,152 of NC_090814.1, read as the reverse complement.
ATTATTATGATCAATGTGATTTATTTATTGTTTTGACTTATCAAAAGGTACAACTCTATTCAGAGTTAGTGAATGCCTAATAAATTGGATAATAACGAATAACATTTGTGAAATAATAATTAGTTGATAGACTCCATGACTCGGTTTTGAGTTTGATGATACACTTTTATGTAAGCTTATAAGTTTTCATATGAAAACCCGGACGATGGATTTTGTATCCGTCACATGAAATAGTTTAAGCGAAATTATAGAGGATTTAATTAGTTGATTAAATTAAATTATCAGTGATTTAATTTAATTAACTCGTATTTGTGATCTTAACACGGGAATTAAAATAAGTGTTAGTGAATTTTTGAAATTCATATTGAGGAGTTCAATTATAATTTTTAGTGGAATAAACTGTAATTAATTATAGTAGGAATTAATTCATCCAAATTTTCGAATTATGCTATAATTGGTAGCCTCTTACTATTTATGTGGTCCATGCTATACCTAGTAAAAATCTAGACTGACTTGGGTAAAAGAAGAGACCTGGGAGAAAAGTCATCCTGTAGAGTTAGAGTAGGATTCTGCTTTCACAAGCAGAATCCTACACGTTTTTGGAGCCCTCTTTGGCTGAAAAATGAGTCTACATAAGGAAGACATTTTTCACCCAATGACTTACTTTTCAGAGTTGTATTGTTCTTGTCCACTCAAAGCAAATTCATCCAAGGTCTTACTAGGACCATAGCAAAAGACTACAGCCCTAGATTATTGCTCTAAGGAGGACCTGTGCAACGTTTTCAAGAGGTTAGTGGTTCCTAATCTCGTAATTATATCATTATCTAGTTTACATGTATGTGATGCCTGACTTGTATGCTTGCTTCCGCTGCGCATGTTCTTACAATTGGTATCAGACGCCGTCTTACATCTAACTAGATAATGTGATACAACATGAATAGATTAATATTAAATTGTGTTGTTTAATGATACATGTTTGGTATGATTATTCTATGTCAAAAACGTGACTGTTTTAATTAGTATTTTAATTCTGAAATTATGGATTAATATATATATATATGCATAAACAATGGTGTTATATTTAATGACAATCAGTTTTATTGCGTTTTTGTTGAATAACAGCGTTGTTTTTAATAAAAACGTGACTGTTTGTTGAATATTATTAATTCTGTTATGATGGATTTATATATATACACACACACACACATATACATATACATATATGCATAAACAATGGTCTTATATTTCATGACAATCTGTTTTAGTTGCGTTTTTTTCCATAATCACTGTATTGTTTTAATAAAAACATGATTGTTTTGAATACTATTAGTTCTGAAATTATGGATTAATATACGGAATTATGAATAGTGCGTTTTGAACGGGTGAAAATAGTATTATTTTTCCCATGTTTGTTCGAATTTCTTTTTATATAACACTGTAATAATATTATTATTTTGAGTTATGAAATCATGGATTAACTACATAAGTATATTATATGATTTCAACGAGTCAAAATAATCAAAACCCTAAAAAACACCAAAATCAGAATGTTTCAAATAGGTCATGAATTTGGAATTCTGAAATTCTGTCGATCTCCGATTGACCTCAAATTTGGTAGGTTCATCGGAAACGACCCTGTGAGAAATACTCATGAGCTTAGCTTTGCTCATGATGTCGTCTTTTGGGCATTTGGGGTCGTTTAGATGGGTTTTTGGCCATTTTTCTATTTTCTGGAAATTATTTTTAATAATTTTTTTTTTAAGAAAACAGTGTTGGTAGGGTTCAATTTCCATGGTTCCCAATCATGTTTTATATTAATATAATAAATTTATATGTTAACATAGGTCTTCTTCCATATCGGATAAGTTCATTATAGATGACTGATGTAGTTTTGCATCTAGTTAATTGATTACATGTATTAACTCTTCAACTGAGTTACATATTGATTCAATAAAACTAGAGTTTATAAATGTGATATTTACCTATCTTAAATTAACAGTTTACTCTCCATCTGAGTTGGTCCTGTTTTAATTTATGGGGTAAATATCTTACATAACTCATATATTTTGCATGAATAGTTAAGTTTCCCTAATGAATCTAACTGTTCAATGAGCATGATTATATGTGTAATGTGTTGTTTTGAATTTAACTATTCTAATTATATAACTAATGATCTATTTAATATGAATATCTCTCAGATTAACCATGTCTTCATTCAACCCACTCACCTCAATTTTGAACCAAAACAAGTTAGAAGGACCGAAGTATGTTGACTGGAAAAGGAACCTTGATATTGTCCTAACTGCTGAACGTTACAAATTTGTAATCACTGAGGAGTGCCCAAAAAAACCTGATGAAGATGCTACTTATGATCACGTTATGGCCTATGACAAATGGGTCAAGGCTGATGAGATGGCACGATGTTACATTCTTGTCTCTATGGCGAATGTTTTGCAACATCAGCATCAGTCTATGGGGTCTGCTTATGACATACTCGAAAATATCAAAGAGATGTTCGGTGAGCAAAATCGTGCGGCTAAGCAGACAGCCATGAAAGCTCTTTTGAACACCAAGATGGCTGAATGATCATCGGTGAAAGACCATGTTCTGAAGATGATGGGTCTTCTGAATGAACTGGAGGTCCTTGGAGCTGTGATTGATAAGGAATCTCAAGTTGAGATAGTCATGCAGACTCTGGCTGACAGTTTTCAATAATTTCGCTTGAACTATAATATGAAAAAAATGGATTTGTCACTGGCAAAATTATTGAATGAGCTGCAAGCGGCAGAATCTATTATCAAACAGTAAGCTCCAGTTGTGGCACTGAATGTTGAGAAAGCTTCGGTTTCTAAGTCGAAAGGCGGTAAGAAAAAGAAGAAGGCTCAAAAGATTTTGGCACCTGGAGGTGCGGCTGGTGTGAAAAAGCTCAAAGGAAAGTGCTACCATTGCAAGCAACCTGGGCATCACAAAAAAGCAAAGCCCTGGCTATCTGGCAAAGTTGAAAAAGCAAGGTAATTCAAATTTAATTATCATTGAAACTTGTTTAGCGGTTGTCTCTACAATGTTTTGGTGTGCAGATTCAGGAGCCACTAATCATATCTGCACCACTTTGCAGGGTTTTCAAGAAATGCGGTGGCTAAGTGAGAATGAAGTTTGTGTTTTTCAAGCGAATGGCGAGCCAGCACTAGCTTTGGCACTAGGAGATATTCGAGTTTCGTTTAGTAGTGATAGAGCTTTAGTTTTGAAAACTGTTCTCTATATACCTTATATTAGAAGGAATTTAATTTTTGTTTCTAAAATAATGGATGTTGGTTATAATATTTATTTTGCTAATAACTCTGTTGTTATTAAGTTTAATAAATATTTTATCTATATTGCCGCTAGAGTACATGACCTTTTTATTCTTGATATATCTCCTCATGTGCTACAACAACCAAAAGAATTAAATAACATTAATATACCACATAAAAGAAAACGTATTTCTAAATTGAGCCAAACTTATTTGTGGTACTTACGTCTAAGTCACATATATATAAAAATAAGATTTCGAGATTGGTCTCTGATGGACCTTTGATTTCATTGAAAGTGGAGTCACTACCAACATGCGAATCATGTTTAGAAGGTAAAATGACCAAGAGACATTTTTCCTCAAAAGAAAATAGAGCCAGCGATAAGTTAGAATTAATTCACTCTGATTTGTGTGGACCAATGAATATACAAGCAATATGTGATTTTAAGTATTTTGTGACTTTCACAGATGATTACTCAAAATATGGATACATTTATCTGTTGCGCCGCAAGTCTAAATGCTTTGAGAAATTCAAAGAATTTAAGACGAAAACGGAGAAACGACATGATAAATATATCAAAACATTGAGATCTGATCGTGGTGGTGAATACCTTTCTGCGGAATTCATTAAATACTTATCAGATTGTGGAATTACATCTCAATTATCTGCCCTAGGAACACCACAAAAAAATGATGTGGCAGAAAGAAATAATAGAACCTTTATAGAAATGGTTAGATCAATGTTAAGTTATTCTGATTTGCCTTTTTCCTTTTGGGGATATGCTTTAGAAACAGCAAATTACATTCTAAATTTGATTTCTTCAAAGTCAGTACCTTCAACTCCAGTAGAATTGTGGACTGGGCGCAAGCCAAGTTTACGGTACATTAGGGTTTGGGTTTGTCCAACATATGTGCTGAAAGGGAAAGCAGATAAATTAGAACTGAGGACATAAGTATGCATTTTTATTGGATATCCAAAAGGAACTAAAGGCGGTTTATTTTATTGTCCAAAAAAAAAGGTAATTGTTACGACAAATGCCATATTTTTAGAAGATGACTATTTAATGAACCATATTCCTAGAAGTAAACTAGTTTTACAAAAATTAAGTAATGGAGTAACTAATGACTAATCTCTGGAACGTATCTCGGAAGCCAGTATTGATATATCAGTGCATTATCATAGTGGGATAAATGTCAATAGGCAGCAGAACGCACAAGAGCAATTGCCTGACATCTCACTACCCCAAAGTAATGGGAGTAATATTGAGCAACCTCAGATTGTTGAGCAACCTAAAATTATTCTGCAACCTGCACTCCAGGAAGAAGTTAATCATATCCCAGCACCTCAAGGTGTGGAGGATAACGTTGAGGCTTTAGTTCCGGAAAATGATGTTGTGATTCAACAACAAAATCAGACTACACCTGTAGTGACTAGTTGTAGTGGGAGAATTATTAAAAAACATGTCCAGTTTGCGCTCTTGGGAGAATCTTATGATAGAATCCCTGAAGAGCCTAATACAGAACCCCGTAATTACAACGAAGCACTACAGGATACAGACGCTGATAAATAGGTTGTTGCTATGAAATCTGAAATGGAGTCCATGTACTCCAATCAAGTTTTGGATCTTGCAGAACCACCTACTGGAGTAAACCCATTGGTTGTAGATAAATCTATAAGAAAAAGAGAGGAGTGGATGGAAAAGTGCAACCTTTTAAAGCTAGGCTTGTTGCAAAAGGGTTTACTAAAAAAGAAGGGATCGATTATGAGGAAACTTTTTCGCCAATAGCCATGCTTAAATCCATTAGGATTCTCTTATTCATTGCTTCTCATTACGATTATGAGATTTGGCAAATAGATGTCAAGACGACTTTTCTTAATGGAAGCCTGGATGAGTGCATCTATATGGCACAACCAGTTGGTTTCATTAAAAGTGGCAATGAGCACATGTTGTGTAAATTAAAGAAATCCATTATTGGATTGAAACAAGCTTCTAGAGCATGGAATAATTGTTTTGACACATAGATTAAAACCTTCAGTTTTGATTAATGTGAAAACGAGTCTTATGTCTATAAGAAGTCAGATGGAGATAAAGTTACATTTTTGGTTTTGTACGTAGATGATATTTTGCTCATAGGAAATAATGTGAGCATGTTGAATTTAGTAAAGGAATGGTTGTCCTCGCATTTTGATATGAAAGACTTGGGACAAGCAGCACATATTCTTGGGATCAAGCTTATGCGAGATCGCAAGTGAAGGATATTAGGCTTATCCCAAGCACTTTATATTGATACTATTCTCACCAGGTTTAGCCGGCAAGATTCCAAGAAAGGTTTTCTCCCTTTTAGGCATGGAATCTCTATGTCAAAAGATCAGTCCGCAAAAACAACTGATGAGATAGAAAAGATAAATGTAGTCTCTTATGCTTTTGCTGTAGGGAGTCTCATGTATGTTATGCTGTGTACTAGACTTGATATCTGCTTTGCTGTTGGCATGGTTAGTAGATTTTAGTCTAATCCTGGACGAGAATACTGGACTGTCGTTAAACATATAATCAAGTACCTGAAAAGGACTAGGGATCATATGTTGGTTTATCACTCTGGTGATCTTGTACCCATTGGCTATACTGATTCAGATTTCCAGTCAGATAGAGATTCAAGAAAATCTACCTCAGGATATGTTTTTACTTTTGGAGGTGGAGCCATAAGTTGGAGGAGTGTCAAACAATCATGTGTTGCCGATTCCACAATGGAAGTCGAATATGTGGCTGCATCTGAGGCAGCTAAAGAGGTTGTTTGGTTCGGGGACTTTCTAAAAGAGCTTAATGTAGTTCCTTCGGTTCAAGCACCGATTTTATTTTATTGTGAAAATAGTGGTGCAGTTGCAAACTCGAAGGAACTAAGAAGCCATAAAAGGAGTAAGCATATTGTAACGACCCGGCCGGTCGTTTCGAGAGTTATAGCCCAGTTTTCCCCATTTCTACTTCTTTTTATTTTATTCAGCTATATTATGTTATATCAGATTAGTTGGTTCGGGTCCGGAAGGAACTCAGAGTGAAATGAGACATTTAGTCTCATAATAGAAAAATTGAGTTAGAAAAGTGGACCGGATATGGATCTATGTGTAAACGATCTCGGATTCGAATTCTGATAATTTCAATAGCTCTGTATGATGATTTTGGGCTTATGAGCGTATCCGAAATATTATTTAGAGGTCCGTAGAGGAATTAGGCTTGAAATGCCGAACGTTTAATTTTTGAGAAGTTTGACAGGGGGTTAACTTTTTGATATCGGGGTCGGAATCCGATTCTGAATATTTGAATACCACTGTTATATCATTTATGAATTGTGTGCAAAATTTGAGGTCAATCAGATGTGATAGGTTCCGGAGTCGTTTGTAGAAATTAAAAATTTCAAAGTTCATTAGGCTTGAATTGGGGTGTAATTCATGCTTTTAGCGTTGTTTGAAGTGATTTGAGGATTCGACTAAGTCCGTATGATGTTTTAGGACTTGTTGGTATATTTGGTTGATGTTCCGAGGGGTTCGGGTCAATTTCGGATGGTTAAAGGGTTAGATATTGGACTTGGAACTCTGCTGTAATTTTTCTGATGCACCATTTAGTTTCCTTCATCGCGTTCGCGAGTGGAGCCTCATGTTCGCGAAGAGGAACTGAGAGGCTGGCAATATTTGCTCTTCGCGTTTGCGAAGGGTGGACTAGGTGTGCATCGCGAATGCGAGAGGTGTTACGTGTTCGCGAAGAAGAGAGGAAGCAGCCGAGGACCCCAGGAAATTGGTCTACGCGTTCGCGTAGGGGGTGTCGTGTTCGCGTAGTGAGGAGGAAACGAAGCATCGCGTTCGCAATGGGTTGGATGCGTTCGCGTAGAAGGCATTGAGGCAGAGGGATTTTGTGCTTTGCGAACGCGAGGGTGATGTCGTGTTCGCGAAGGAGGAAGTTGGACGGGAGCTATTTTGTGCTTCGCGAACGCAAGGCACTGACCGCATTCGCGAAGAAGAAAAGTCTGGGCAGTGAGTTTAAGTTCTGAAAATGGGACTCCCATTTTCAGTTTTTGACGATTAAGAGCTCGGATTTGAGGCGATTTTGGGTGATTTTCAAAGGAAATAATGGGGTAAGTGTTCTTAAGTCAATATTGGTTAAATTACCCTAATCCATGGTTGTTTTTATCACTTAATTGGTGAATTGAGGTGGAAAAATTTGAAAACCCTCTTGGTTTAAATTGAAGATTTGAGGGTCGAGTTGGGGTCGAATTTTGGTAAAATTGGTATGGTTAGACTCATGGTTGAATGGGCTTCCGGATTTTGTAACCTTTGTCGAGTTCCGAGGCATGGGCCCCACAGGCAAATTTTTAGCTAATTTTCGGATTTTTATGAAAAATTATTATTTTCTTATAGGATTAATTCCAATGAATTTTATTGACTGGAGCGACCAAATTCGAGGTGTTTGGAGAACCAATTCACGAGGAAAGGACATTGTAGAATAAGAATTTCATAGCTTGAGGTAAGTAACGATTGTAAATCTAGTCTTGAGGGTATGAAACCCCGAATTTTATATCATTTTACTACTTTGAGGTGACGCACATGCTAGGTGACGGGCGTGTGGGCGTGCACCGTTGGGGATTGGTGACTTGGTCCATCCCGTAGCAACTGTAAAGTTGCATATTTTGTTGAAACTATATGATACTTATATGTTTTAGAAAGAGTTTCTGTAAATTGGGCTGAATGCCATATTTGGGTCATGCGCGAGTGCTGTTTGGACCCTTAGGGGTTGTTTCTTACTATCCTCTCATTGTTTTCAATTGAAAATCTATACTCAGTCATGTTTGTACTTGTTTACCGCATAACTCAGTTTTATGTCTCTATTTTGATGCATATAAATATTTTGGGCCGAGTGCCTTGTTTTACTGAAATGCTCGAGTGGCTTGAGAGGTTTATGACCGAGTGAGGCCGAGGACCTGATTTGTGAGGATGAGTGTGGATCGGGGCTGCCCGCCTGCAGCATACTTTATTATTATAGCATTTGAGTTGTCCGTACATATTATAGCGCTTGGGCTGAAGGAGCCCCTCCAGAGTCCGTACACACCCCAGTGAGCGCAGGTACCTAATGAGTGCGAGTGTTGAGTGCCGAGTGCTGAGTGACTAGGAGGCATGAGTGATTGTGAGGTATGCCCGAGTGGCAAGAGTGATTGTAAGGCATGCTCGAGTGGTACGAGTGACTATGAGGTTTTCCCGAGGGGCTGTTTATGAGTGATGTTTTTCCCGAGGGGCTGTTTATGATTTCACCATTTTTTCTCATCTTTGCATTTTTCCTCTGCCTACAAACTGTTGAAAAATATCTTTAAATGATTTTTACTGTAACTGGATTAAACGAGATGTTTTGATTCAAACCCTGATTTAAAAAATAAAACATGTGATATTTTACTGAGATTTCCCGATATGAATGTTATATGATTTATTGCTCGTCACTACTGCTCAGTCTTTATTTTTTGTTGTTACTTACTGAGTTGGCATACTCACGTTACTCCCTGCACCTTGTGTGCAGATTTAGGTGTAGCTGGACACGGTAGCGGTTATTGATTGTTTTGGTTGCAGATTTTCTTGGAGATAGCAAGGTAGCTGTTTGGCGATCGCAGCCCCTGCTTTTCTCCCTCTTATCTTCCTCTAGTTGTATTTAGTTATTTTCCATGCTGAGTTAGCCTTGATATTGTAGACAGTTTGTAGTAGATGTTCATGACTAGTGACACCCCCAATGTCGGGTTTTTCCTTCCGCACTTGTATTTTGATTTGAACTGCTTTACGAAGGTTTTTATGTTAAATAACATTGAAATTATCTTTGAAATGAAATCATCGGTTTGTTTTGGAAATGAGTCGGCTTGCCTAGTTCCACGATAGGCGTCATCACGACAGGGGTTAGTTTGGGTAATGACAGATTGGTATCAAAGACTAGGTTACATAGGTCTCACGAGTCATGAGAGGGTGTAGTAGAGTCTTGCGGATCGGTACAGAGAAGTCTGTACTTATCTTCGAGAGGCTGCAGAACCTTTAGGAAACTTCACATTCTTGAATTTTTTTCTTGTGAATCTGTTGATTCTAGTAATTAAACATGTGTTGTTTCATTCTCTCATAGATGGTTAGGACTCGTGGTACCGGTCAGGAGGGCCAGCCACCAGTACCGCCAACCAGGGCCGCAAGAGGCCGAGGCCGCGGTAGAGGCCGTGGTAGGGGCAGAAGTGTAGCCCGCACAACAGCTGGGGCAATACCTGTAAATCCACCGATTGTCCCAGATCATGACCAGGTTCTAGTTGTTGATGCACCAGCTCAGGCACCAATTGTATCTATTATGATTCCAGGCCTTCAGGAAGCCCTAGCTCAGATTTTGACAGCATGCACCGGCCTTGCTCAGGCGGTCTCTATTTCGACGGTCGCAGCCACTTCTCAGGACAGGGGAGGCACTCAGACTCCCGTCGCTCGCACACCCGAGCAGGTTATTCAGGGACTTCAGACACCGTAGGCACCACCAGCCTAGCCGATTACAGTTGCTCAGGATTATGTGGTTCCTACTATGCTTGAGGATGATCAACGTAGGTTGGAGAGGTTTGGGAGACTCCAGCCACCACCTTTCCGTGGCACAGAGAGAGAGAGGATGCTCAGGACTTTTTGGATAGGTGTCAGAGGATACTCCGTACTGTTGGTATTCTGGAGACTTATAAGGTCTCATTCACTACCTTTCAATTTTTTGGGGCTGCACTCAGATGGTGGGAGACTTACGAGAGGCGTAGGCTTGTTGGCGCAGCACCCCTTACTTGGCAGTAGTTCTCCGTGGTCTTTTTGGAGAAGTTCGTGCCTCGATCCCGCAGAGAGGAGCTGCGTAGACAGTTTGAGCTACTCCACCAGGGTGATATGTCTGTGACGCAGTATGAGATACGGTTCTCCGAGTTGGCCCGTCATGCTATCTGGTTGGTTCCGATGGACAGAGAGAGGATAATGAGGTTTATTGATGGCCTCACTTATCAGCTACAGTTGCTCATGACCAGGGAGAGGGTTTCAGGTGCTACCTTTGATGAGGTTGTCAACATTGCTCGGCAGATTAAGATGGTTCACGTTCAGGAGAGGGTTGAGAGACAGGCCAAGAGGCCTTGTGGTCAGGGTGGATTCAGCGGTGCTCCTTTTGGGGGTCAGTTGCAGCACGGTAGAGGTCGTCATTTCATACAGGCTCAGTCAGCTCGGCCATTTTACCATGGTGCATCATCTGGCCATGGTTTTCACAGTTCTCATAAGGGCCACTCATCACTTAGTGCCCTTCCAGTTCAGAGTTCGTCCCGTGCTCCACCTGTTCAGGGCTCTTCCATGCTAGGTTCTTCTACCAGTTATCCTGGTGCTAGGGTTTCCCTTCTGTTTCCGCCGCCTGCACCAGGGAGTTGTTTTGAGTGTGGGGAGCTTGGGAATATGTAGAGGCAGTGTCCTCGTCGTTATGGAGGTCTATCTCAGCAGAGGAGTCAGCCTCCAACTACAGCACCAGTTACCTCAACACCCGCCCAGTCAGCTCGAGGTGGAGGTCAGTTAGCTAAGGGTCGTCCTAGAGGGGGAGGCAGATCAGGGGGTGGTTAGGCCCGTTTCTATGCTCTTCCTGCCATACCAGATGCTATTGCTTCAGATGTTGTGATTACAGGCATTTTCTTAGTTTGTCACAAAGATGCCTCAGTATTATTTGACCCTGGTTCCACGTATTCATATGTTTCCTCCTATTTCGCCCATTTTCTAGAGATGCCCCGTGAGTCTCTAATTTCTTCTGTTCATGTATCTACTCCTATGGGCGATACTATTATTGTGGACCACATATATAGGTCATGTGTGGTGACTATTGGGGGTCTGGAAACCCAAGTGGACCTTTTACTGCTCAATATGGTCGACTTTGACGTGATATTGAGTATGGATTGGTTATCTCTATGTCACGCTAAGACGGTGATGCTGACTATGCTGGGAATTCCGAGAGATGAGTGGAGCGGTTATGTAGATTATGTACCAAGTATGGTGATTTCATATTTGAAGGCTCAACGCATGGTTGAGAAGGGTTGCCTATCTTATTTGGCTTTTGTGAGGGATGTTAGTGCAGAGACTCCTATCATTGATTCTGTTCCGGTGGTACGTGATTTTTCGGATGTGTTTCCTGCAGACTTGCCGGGCATGCCGCCTAACAGGGATATTTACTTTGGTATTGATTTGGTACCGAGCACTCAGCCCATTTCTATTCCAACGTATTGTATGGCACCGGCGTAGTTGAAGGAATTGAAAGAACAGCTTCAGGGACTCCTTGATAAGGGGTTTATTCGGTCTAGTATGTCACCTTGGGGTGCACCGGTTCTATTTGTGAAAAAGAAGGATGGTTCCATGAGAATGTGTATTGATTACAGTCAGTTGAACAAGTTCATAGTCAAGAACAAGTATCCTTTGCCTCGTATTAATGATTTATTCGACCAGCTTCAGGGAGCGAGGGTTTTCTCCAAGATCGGTTTGAGGTCCGGTTATCACCAGCTGAAGATTCGGGATTCCGATATTCTTAAGACAACTTTCAGGACCCGATATGGCCAGTATGAGTTCTTGGTGATGTCTTTTGGGCTGACAAATGCCCCATCGGCGTTCATGCATTTGATGAAAAGTGTATTCCAGCCCTATTTGGATTCATTAGTCATTGTATTCATTGACGACATCCTGGTGAACTTTCGTAGCCAGGAGGAGCACGTTCAACATCTGAAGGTTGTATTACAAAGATTGAGGGAGGAGAAGCTTTATGCAAAGTTCTCCAAATGTGAGTTTTGGCTCAATTCAGTAGCATTCTTGGGGCACGTGGTGTCCAGTGAGAGTATTCAGGTGGATGCGAAGAAGATAGAGGCGGTGCAGAGTAGGCCCAAACCATCCTCAGCCACGGAGATTAGGAGCTCTCTTGGTTTGGAGGGTTATTACCACCGCTTTGTGGAGGGATTTTCATCTATTACATCGCCCTTGACCAAATTGACCCAAAAGGGTGCTCCATTCAGTTGGTCGGATGAGTGTGAGGAGAGCTTTCAGAAGCTCAAGACTGCTTTGACCACAACTCCAGTGTTAGTTCTGCCATCAGCTTCAGGTTCTTACACCGAGTATTGTGATGCCTCGAGGATAGGCATTGGTTGTGTTTTGATGCAGGAGGGTAGGGTGATTGCCTATGCCTCGCGCCAGTTGAAGAGCCATGAGAAGAACTATCTTGTCCTTGATCTTGAGTTAGCAGCCATTGTTCACACCTTGAAGATTTGACGTCATTATTTGTATGGGGTTCATTGTGAGATCTATACTGATCACCGGAGTCTGCAGTATCTGTTAGAGCAGAAGGATCTTAATTTGCGTCAGCGGAGATGGTTGGAGCTTCTTAAGGACTATGATATCACTATTTTATACCATACAGGGAAGGCCAATGTGGTGGCCGATGCTTTGAGTCTCCAGGCAGAGAGTTTAGGGAGTTTAGCATATCTTCCAGCAGTAGAGAGACCTTTGGCATTAGATGTTCAGGCCTTAGCGGGCCAGCTTGTCAGATTGGATATTTCGGAGCCTAGTCGGGTGCTGGCTTGTGTGGTCTCCAGGTCTTCTCTTTATGATCGTATCAGGGAGCATCAGTATGATGACTCTCACTTGCTCGTTCTTCAGGACAGGGTTCGGAGAGGTGATGCTAGGGATGTGACTATTGGTGATGACGGCGTGCTGAGAATGCAGGGCCTGATATGTGTGCCTAATGTAGATGGGCTTCGATTGTTGATTCTTGAGGAGGCCCACAGCTCACGGTATTCCATCCATTCGGGTGCCGCGAATATGTACCAGGATTTGAGGCAGCACTATTGGTGAAGGCGGATGAAGAAGGATATAGTTGGGTTTGTGGCTCAGTGCCTCAACTGTCAGCAGGTTAAGTATAAGCATCAGAGACCGGGTGGCTTGCTTCAGATATTAGAGATCCCAGAGTGGAAGTGGGAGCGGATCACCATGGACTTTGTAGTTGGGCTCCCACGGACTTTGAGGAAGTTCGATGCTATTTGGGTTATTATGGATCGGCTGACCAAGTCCGCGGACTTCATTCCAGTTGGTACTACTTAATCTTCAGAGCGGTTGGCTGAGATTTACATCCGAAAGATCGTTCGCCTGCATGGTGTCCCAGTTTCCATCATTTCAGATAGGGGTACTCAGTTCACATCGCAGTTTTGGAGGGCCGTGCAGCGAGAGTTGGGTACTCAATTTGAGTTGAGCACAACTTTTCACCCTCAGATGGACGAGCAGTCCGAGCTCACTATTCAGATATTGGAGGACATATTGCGTGCTTGTGTCATTGACTTTGGGGGTTCATGGGACCAGTTTCTACCACTCGCGGAGTTTTCATATAATAACAGTTATCAGTCGAGTATTTAGATGGCTTCGTACGAGGCTTTATATGGGAGAAGATATAGAACTTTGGTTTGATGGTTTGAGCCGGGTGAGGCTAGTCTCTTAGGTATAGACTTGGTCCAGGACGCATTAGATAAGGTGAAATTGATTCAGGAGCGGCTTCGCACGGCGCAGTCTAGGCAGAAGAGCTATGCGGATAGGAAGGTCCGTGATGTGTCTTTTATGGTTGGGGAGAAGGTTTGCTGAAGGTATCACCCATGAAGGGTGTTATGAGGTTTGGGAAGAGGGGCAAGTTGATCCCCCGGTTCATTGGGCCTTTTGAGGTGCTTCAGAGGATAGGAGATGTGGCTTATAAGCTTGCCTTGCCACCCAGCTTGTCGAGTGTGCATCCAGTGTTTCATGTTTCCATGCTCCGGAAGTATATTGGAGATTCGTCCTATGTTTTGGATTTCAGTACGGTTCAGTTGGAGGGTGATATGACTTATGATATGGAGCCGGTGGCTATTTTGGATCGACAGGTTCAAAGGTTAAGGTCAAAGGATATAGCTTCAGTGAAGGTGCAATGGAGAGGTCAGCCTGTGGAGGAGGCCACCTAGGAGACTGAGCGGGAGATGCGGAGCAAATATCCATGCCTATTCGAGACTCCAGGTATGTTTCTAGACCCGTTCGAGGACAAACAGATGTTTAAGAGGGGGAGGATGTAATGACCTGACCAGTCGTTACGAGAGTTTTAGCCCCATTTACCCCATTTCTACTTCTTTTATGTTATTCAGCTATATTATGTTATATCGGGTTAGTTGGTTTGGGTCCGGAAGGAACTCGGAGTGAAATGAGACACTTAGTCTCATAATTGAAAAATTGAGTTAGAAAAGTGGACCGGATATGGACATATATGTAAACGATCTCAGATTCGAATTCTGATAATTCCAGCAGCTCCGTATGGTAATTTTTGGCTTAGGAGCGTGTCCGGAATATTATTTGGAGGTCCGTAGAAGAATTAGGCTTGAAATGCAGAAAGTTTAATTTTTGAGAAGTTTGACTGGGGGTTGATTTTTTGATATCGGGGTCGGAATCCGATTTTGAAAATTGGAATACGTCTGTTATGTCATTTATGACGTGTGTGCAAAATTTGAGGTCAATCGGACATGATTTGATAGGTTCCGGAGTAGTTTGTAGAAATTAGAAATTTCAAAGTTCATTAGGCTTGAATTGGGTGTATGGGTTTAGCGTTGCTTGAGGTGATTTGAGGGTTCGACTAAGTCCGTATGATATTTTAGGACTTGTTGGTATATTTGGTTGAGGATCCGAGGGGCTCGGGTGAGTTTCGGATGGTTAACGGGTTGGATTATGGACTTGGAACTCTGCTGGAATTTGTCTGATGCACCATCTGGTTTCCTTCATCGCGTTCGTGAGTGGAGCCTTGTGTTCGCGAAGAGGAACTGAGAGGCTGGAAATATTTGCTCTTCGCATTCGCGAAGAGAAGAATGCATTCGCGAAGGGTGGACTGGGTATGCATCGCGAATGCGAGAGGTGTTACGCGTTCGCAAAGAAGAGAGGAAGCAGCCGAGGACCCCAGGAAATTGGTCAACACTTTCACGTAGGGGGTGTCGCGTTCGCGTAGTGAGGGGGAAATGAAGCATCGTGTTCGCGATGGGTTGGACGTGTTCGCGTAGAAGGCATTGAGGTAGAGGCATTTTGTGCTTCGCGAACGCGAGGGTGATGTTGCGTTCGCGAAGGAAGAATTTGGACGGGAGCTATTTTGTGCTTCGTGAACGCGAGGCACTATCCACGTTCGCGAAGAAGAAAAGTCTGGGCAGTGAGATTAAGTTCTGAAAATGGGACTTTGTCCCATTTTCAGTTTTTGACGATTTGGAGCTCGGATTTGAGGCGATTTTGGGTGATTTGCAGAGGAAACAACGGGGTAAGTGTTCTTAAGTCAATATTGGTTAAATTCCCTGAATCCATGGTTGTTTTTATCATTTAATTGGTGAATTGAGTTGGAAAAATTTGAAAACCCTCTTAGTTTAAATTGAAGATTTGAGGGTTGAGTTGGGCTGGATTTTGATAAAATTGGTATGGTTAGACTCGTGGTTGAATGGGCTTCCGGATTTTATAACTTTTATCGAGTTCCGAGGCATGGGCCCCACAGGCGCTTTTTGAGCTAATTTTTGGATTTTTATGGAAAATCATTATTTTCTTATGGGATCAATTCTACTGAATTTTATTGACTGAAACGAATTATTTATGACCAGATTCGAGGCGCTTGGAGACCAATTCACGAGGAAAAGACATTGCAAAATAAGAATTTCATGGCTTGAGGTAAGTAACGATTGTAAATCTAGTCCTGAGGGTATGAAACACCGGATTTCGTATCATTTTACTACTTTGAGGTGACGCACATGCTAGGTGACGGGCGTGTGGGTGTGCACCGTTAGGGATTGCTGACTTGGTCCGTCCCGTAGCAACTGTAAAGTTGCATATTTTGTTGAAACTATATGATACTTATATATTTTAGAAAGAGTTTCTGTAAATTGGACTGAATGCCATGTTTGGGCCTTGCGCCAGTGCTGTTTGGACCCTTAGGGGCTGTTTCTTACTATCCTCTCATTGTTTTCGATTGAAAATATATACTCAGTCATGTTTATACTTGTTTACCGCATAACTCAGTTTTATGACTCTATTTTGATGCATATAAATATTTTGGGCCGAGTGCCCTATTTTACTGGAATGCCCGAGTGGCTTGAGAGGTTTATGACTGAGTGAGGCCGAGGACCTGATTTGTGAGGACGAGTGTGGATCGGGGCTGCCCGTCTGCAGCATACTTTATTATTATAGCACGTGAATTGTCCGTGCGGATTATAGCGCTTGGGCTAGAGGAGCCCCTCCGGAGTCTGTACACCCCCCAGTGAGCGCAGGTACCTACTGAGTGCGAGTGCCGAGTGCTGAGTGACTGGGAGGCATGAGTGATTGTGAGGTATGCCCGAGTGGAAAGAGTGATTGTGAGGCATGCCCGAGTGACCCGAATGACTGTGAGGTTTGCCCGAGGGTCTATTTGTGAGTGATGTTTTGCCCGAGGGGCTGTTTATGATTTTACCATTTTTGTTCATCTTTGCATTTTTTCTCTATCTGCAAACTGTTGAAAAATATCTTTAAATGGTTTCTACTAGAACTGGGTTAAACGAGATATTTTGATTCAAACCCTTATTTTAAAAAAAAAGCATGTGATATTTTACTGAGATTTCCCGATATAAATGTTATATGCTTTATTGCTCGTCATTACTGCTCAGTCTTTATTTATTGTTGTTACTTACTGAGTTGACGTACTCATGTTACTCCCTACACCTTGTGTGCAGATTCAGGTGTAGCTGGACACGGTAGCGGTTATTGATTGTTCTGGTTGTAGATTTTCTTGGAGATAGCAAGATAGCTGCTTGGCGATCGCAGCCCCTGCTCTTCTCTCTCTTATCTTCCTCTAGTTGTATTTAGTTATTTTTCAGGCTGAGTTAGCCTTGATATTGTAGACAGTTTGTAGTAGATGCTCATGACTAGTGACACCTCGATCTCGGGCTTTTCCTTCCGTACTTTTATTTTGATTTGCACTCCTTTACGAAGGTTTTTATGTTAAATAACATTGAAATTATTTTTGAAATGAAAACATCAGTTTGTTTTGGAAATGAGTCGGCTTGCCTAGTTCCACGATAGGCGCCATCACGACAGGGGTTGGTTTGGGTTGTGACACATATTGAGCGTAAATATCATTTAATTCCGGACATAACTCAGATAGGTGATTTAAGAGTGTTGAAGATTGCGTCAGAGGACAATTTGGCAGACATGTTTAAAAAGAGCTTGTCAGAGAAGAGTTTTGACAAGCATGTAAAAGGAATGGGTGTTAGAGTTGTAGACGCTTGGTTTTGAGTCTAAGTGGGATATTGTTGGGATATACTATTAACCATGCAGTTTAGACATAGTATTGTGTTTGATTCCTTATGAAATAATTGCTTATTTAATTTATTAAATTCAATAAAGTACTATTTTAAATAGATCATTTGTTACATGTGTGTCCTTTAGTTATGTAGTAGACAATTTAGTGTATGGAGTCTTAGCTCATGCACAGAAGATTAAATTGTTGGAGCTCATAATTAATAAACTATGTTCACAATCGAAGATATTATTGGGCAAAATATCTTGATGATTGTAGTACAAGATTATAGTATAATTTGTCTTGATTATGAGAATGGTTTTACTCCGACTTTTTGTGCTAAGTATACTTAGTGTATATTGAATGGACCAAGTAGAGAAAAGATATTTTTGTACTGAATATATATATAAAATATTTTCTCTAATTCATTAAATGAACTTATACTTCTAATTTGGATATAATTATTATGATCAATGTGATTTGTTTATTATTTTGACTTATCAAAATGTACAACTTTATTCAGAGTTAGTGTATGCCTACTAGATTGGACAATAACGAATAGCATTTGTGAAATAATAATTAGTTGATAGAATTCATGACTCAGTTTTGAGTTTGATGATACCCCTTTATGTAAGCTTATAAGTTTTCATGTGAAAACCCGGCCGATGGATTTTGTATCCGTCACATGAAATAGTTTAAGCGAAATTATAGAGGATTTAATTAGTTGATTAAATTAAATTGTGAGTGATTTAATTTAATTAACTCGTATTTGTGATCTTAACATGGGGAGTTAAAATAAGTGTTAGTGAATTTTTGAAATTTATATTGAGGAGTTCAAATGTAATTTTTTAGTGGAATAAACTGCAATTAATTATAGTAGAAATTAATTCATCCAAATTTTCGAATAATGCTATAATTGGTAGCCTCTTACTATTTATGTGGTCCCTGCTATACCTAGTAAAAACCTAGACTGACTTGGGTAAAAGAAGAGACTTGGGAGAAAAGTCATCCTGTAGAGTTAGAGTAGGATTCTGCTTTCACAAGCAGAATGCTACATGTTTTTGGAGCCCTCTTTGGCTGAAAAGCGAGTATACATAAGGAAGACATTTTTCACCCAATAACTTACTTTTCAGAGTTGTATTGTTCTTGTCCACTCAAAGCAAATTCATCCAAGGTCTTACTAGGACCATAGCAAAAGACTGCAGCCCTCGATTATTGCTCTAAGGACCTGTGCAACGTTTTCAAGAGGTTAGTGGTTCCTAATCTCGTAATTATATTATTATCTAGCTTACATGTATGTGATGCCTGACTTGTATATTTACTTCCGCTGCGCATGTTCTTAACACTTGTATTAGTAAAATTCATTTGCAATATAAGTCTTTCTGGAATCTGGTATTGTTTTGACATTCAAAATCACGATTACACAATTTATAAATTTAAAATGTTATCACACGTTAATGACTTGAAATTCCCAACGTCGCACTGAACACCCATGATAGAAAACAAGCATTTTGACCGCTACAAATATGAGACATGCATATAACAAAATGAGTTTAATGACTTTAATTATCCACTATTTGTAAAGATGGTTGGGAAGTCGAGGCTCCGTCATCACGTCGAGTGCGACTTTGGGGTGTGTAGTTAGCCCATAAATCTCTTCCATGCTAATGTCTTCTGGACTCATACCATCAGGCAATCTCCAGCTGAATCCATGCAACAAGTTAGCTAAAGTTGCCCTAATTATACGAATCCCAAGACTGTATCCCGGGCACTTTCTCCGGCCCGCACCAAACGGCAAGAGCGCAAAATGGTGTCCTGTGACATCTATATTCTTCCCTTCAAACCTCTCCGGAATGAATTGTTCTGGTGACTCCCAATGCTGTGAATTTCTTCCAATACTCCAAGTGTTCACCATTAAAATTGTACCTTTAGGTATGTCATAGCCTGCTACGTGACAATCCTCCAAGGCAATGCGCGGCGGAAGCATGGTGCTTACTGGGTGAAGCCTTAATGTTTCCTTGATGATTGACTCAATGTAAGGGAGTTGAGTGTAATCATTTTCTTGAACCCATCTGTCGTGTGAAATGACAAGGTCTAGCTCTTGTTGTGCTTTCTTCATAATCTTTGGTTGTCTAAGAAGTTCATAAAAAGCCCATTCAACTGTTGTTGCTGAGGTGTCTGTGCCGCCAGCCAATAAGTCCTATCATCAATTTATAAACCAAAACATCAAAGAAAGCCAATATATTTTTTAATTGAGTACTCTAAGCACAAGATTTGACGAGAGATTTAATAAAACCTATATATCGTATGAGAATCACATGTTGATGAAAAAAGAACATTGTTTCCAATTTCCTTAGAATTAAGAGAAGCGTCACAAAAATGGTTCTTATTTTTTTTTTAGTTGAGCTTAAATCAATTTTGATGATTAACAAATAATGGTTGACAAACTAGGTCCCTTGAAGATATTTATTATTCTAATAAATATGGTTGATAACTTTTCAAAACAGATATTTAATCACCGGGTCACTAGATGCACGCATAAGGAGTTGCAAACCGATTCCTAATGCAAGTAAAATTCTTTGGAGGATTTAATTCGTGAGCTAGAAGTATTGCACCAGCTGGAAGATTTCGTGGTCAAGGATTCAATTAATTGATACACTTGCATAAAAGTAAAAGGTATGCGAAGTTGGAGATATTTACACAAACCAAGTCCTATTACGATTGTTTACCTTAACCGATTTCTTCTAGGCTTTGGTGCAAAATTTGGAGAAATATTGGCCCCAATTTCATGCCTATATAAGGTATCATGTTGCGGCTATTGATGATAACGCTATTTTCGCACAAATAGTACAAATCAATCTTGGCAAATAGTAATTATAGCAAGAAGGTACTTTTAAGGATTCAAGCTACACAACTAAAGAATCTGGTCTGATAATGAAGTTGACTAACTAGTTCTTTAGTTGTCGAGTCTTGATTCATTGTTCTTTAATTGTAATCTATTTTGCTTTTGAGAAGTTTTACCGTAGGTGAATAATTTTTGAGATTTTGAGGTTCTTCCTATGCTAGAGTTCACAGTAGTTAATTATGGGTCAAGGTATTAGAGTTTATTATCCCTTTGATTACTGAGTTGTAACCTTATTATTACTCTTACTTTTTAGTGAAGCTTGAGGAAAATTCTACACGGTCATGATTTTTACTTCCTAGAGCAAGGAGGTTTTCCATGTAAAGTTACATGCGTTCATTATATTTTGCACTATACTTTCTGTTTGATTTTAAAATATACAAATTCAAAAACACGGTTCTTCAGTAGGCAAAAATCGTGCAAGACACAATTCACCTCCCCCGTCTTATATCTAGGTGCTATTTAAATTAACAGTTAATATCAGATCAAATTCTTTCAACGTAAGGATAACACCTTAAAAGAACCCAAGATGGATGCTCCCCCAGGCGTTTAATAAGGGCCAAGATAACCAATAATTAAGGGAAGTATAATAGATGGTGAAAATCAAGGATGTAGAACTTCTTGATGGATGAAGATTTAGATTTATAGGATGTAGTTGTGGATGGACCCATTGCTACCATGAACAAGAATAACAAGGGAGAAGTAACTACTCCTAAGTCTAGGAAGGAATACAATGAAGAGGACAAGAAATCTGTTGAGAAAAATGTCAAAGCTAAAAAGATCTTGATCTGCAGGATTGGTCCAGGTCGAGTACAGCCGAATCTCAGCATATACGAATGCAACGTAGATCTGGGATGCGTTGCATACTCTCGCTTCATACTGATCACTATTGAGTTAAGCTCTCTTGAAAAACTCATCCCTACAAATAAACTAGTAAATAAAATTCTGAGTATTCAGCCTCCGTCTTAGGAAAGCAAGGTGAATGCAATTTCAAAAGCAAGAGATCTGCAGAGGTTCTCCATTGGCGATTTTATTGAAAAATTAAAAACCTATGAGTTGAAGAAATATCATGATCATGAGTTGGCTGAACCTTGAAAAGATAAGATTCTGCTCTCAAGACCACAAAAAAGCTAGAAATTGATGACGGTCATATGGCACAACTGACTCGTAAATTTCAATGTGCTATTTGAAAGAATCATCGTTTTCAGAAAAAGGGTAGCAACTCCAAATCAAACGCACCAAAGATGAACAACTTCGACGTGTGCTACAAGTATGGCAGTCTTGATCACTTTATTAGGAAATGTCCAATGTAGGAGACCGAGTGGGAGAAGAATAATCATGATAAAATAAAAGTGCAAAAGAAGGACCAGGTCCCTGAGCGTAAGATTCAAAAGAGAGCAACAAATAAGATTGTGCAAAAAGCTTTAGCTGCAAAGAAGAATATCTCTAATGGTGAATCTGATGATGAAAAAGAAAAGAAAGATCTATCCTTGATGGCAGGGATGACTCGAACTCATATGATGAAAATATCCTTGCATTAATGGCAAATTCTGACTCCGAAGTGGAAGAAGTACAATCTGAGGTAAATTTTCTGAAGATTAAAGAAAGAAATCATATATACTCAAAGAAAAAACTTACTTCCTTATCTCAGCGTATAATTGATGCATATCATACTACATGTGATGCAAAAGAAACAATTGATGAATGCATGTGCCTCTCTTAAACTTGATTACAAAGGATTAGATATAAATAAGGAAAACCTAAAAAAGAGTGTTAAAGAATTAACGAACCATGTTCTTGCATTAGATCATGAGAAGTTAATTTTGAAAGGGGGGAAAATATTCTTGAGGCACCTACTAAGGGAAAAGGCATAGTTTGTAATATTCATAAGAATCTTGAGAATAAACTGAATAAGGGAAAGAATGATTTTCAGCTGAATGTAAGAGAAGTAGGTTATTCCAAGAGAATCTAAATAACTCTAAGTATGATTTAGACAGAACACTTCGGTGGACCATATCCGGAGATGTTAACATCATTGCATGAAGACCACAATGATAATCGTTAAGGAATATGGTATATAAAAACTAAGACTCTCTATAATCCCAGAAGTAAGTATGTGTCTGTTCTTGATAATAAGCTTTGCACACACTGTGGTAGTAATTCTCATTTTAAAAAATCATATAAGGCTAAGTTTCAAGCAATTTATAAGAATGTTAAGTTTGTTGAGATAAGGAAAATCGTTAAATCTGGTTCTTCATTAAAAAATGCTAGATTGCGAGGTTGGGCTAAGAGGAATGAGATTCATCCTTTTATTCAAAGAAAGAGATCCAAGCCTATATGGGTCCCTAAATCTAACCTCTAAATTATTTTATAGGTTAAGCTAGGTGAGAGAAAGCAACAAAGTGTGGTACTTAGATAATGCTTGTTGGACGCATGACTCGTAAAAGAAAAATATTTCTCTCACTAATAGCCTTTCGTGGAGGAAGAGTGGCATTTGAAAATAATAAGAATGGTGACAATGTAGGTATAGGTATGATTGATAAGTCCCACTTTCATGAAATTGAAAATGTATAGTATTTTAATTGCTTGAAACACAATCTGCTAAGTGTGTCTCAAATGTGTGATATAAGAAACAAGGTAGAATTCACCTCTAGTGCATGTACTGTCACAAATCTTAAATCTGTAGGACTGGCTCTTAAAGAAAAAGGCACAAAAATATTTATGAAGTTGATATTATTTTCTTTCTAGGAAGTGAACTAACGTGTCTTAGTGCTCTAGATGATGATTCTTTGTTGTGGCATAAGCGTCTATGACATGCATGTTTTTCACTACTGAACATATTAGTTCTGAAAGACCTAGTTCTTGAGCTATAAAAATCTAGGTTCGAGGAATATAAAGTATGTGATGCATGTGCTAAAGGTAAACATGTGAAATCCACCTTCAAATCAAATAAATTAGAAAGTACTTTTCGATCCTTGAAACTATTGCGTATGGATTTATGTGGTCCAATAAGGGTTGCATAAAAAATGTATGTGTTTGTGATTATTGATGACCATTCCAGGTTCATGTGGACCTTATTTCTTGCTTTTAAAAATAAAACATATGATGTGTTTGTTGCATTTATAAAGAAACTGCAAAGAAAATTAGATAGTTAATTAGATAGCATTACCGAATTTGGGAAATAATAGATTTCTAGAATTTTGTGTGAATCATGGCATATATCATAATTGTTCTTCACCTAGGACCTCAAGCAAAATAGTATTGTTGAATGAAAACAAATATAACTCTAGAGGATATAGCAAGAACCATGTTAATTACTAATAGTCTACTGATGTTTGACAAAAATTCTATATTTTAAAACATTACGTGCCTTACATTTTAAGTATTTAATGATAAATTGTATTACGTTTGAGTCTAATTAAGTTGGTTTTATGTGTAGGAACATTGGATTGCAAAGTAGGAAGAAAGTTGCACAAAATAGCATTGAAGACGTAGAAGGATAGAACAAAAGGAAGTTCGGCGCAAGGCACACCAGCGTTGGCGCCATACACGGCGCCCCACTTCACCCAAGGCATGACTTATCATGCATCATGGCACCTTGTGAGCTCAAGACGGCCCTTCGCACAGCACCTAGTGAGGAAAAAGTTGCAGCCCAAGCGCTGCTCGCACCAGCACCCCCCGAGTCCGAGAAGAATTTATTTCATTATTGATTATTGACTAAGACATTCCGACCCTCACCTATAAATACCCCATAAACTCGTTTAGGACGGGGTTGGACATATTTTGGAGGCACAAAGGGCTTCGGAAAACACTTGGAGCACGGTATTGTCACCTTCTTCATTCCTTTCTCTCGTACTTATAGTTTTATAAGACTCAAAACACTTTTGTGATTATTGATAGGATTATTAGTGGATAAAACGCCTTGTGTTTTAGGGTTATGGGCAGATCTTATTTGTTTATGGTTAACGATTGTTGAGATTTCTTGATCATATTGATTATTTTACTCAATGTTATTTTTAATTATTTTACTGCATAGCTAACGGTAGAATAATATATATGAATTTATAGTTAAACTCCAAAGTAAAAACTATAGATTGAATATAAGATTGAATAGAGTAAGATCTTGACGTCGGGCATCGAAAAATAGATTCGCGGTTAGGATAGACATATGCTAACTACCTTACTCGATTATTATTGCAAGGAGTACACCTGCATTCTAGCTAATTCTAATACTATAGACATATAGTATTATGTTGGCTTGAATAGGTGAGCAAGGCGTCGAAAAAACCTTGCAAGCAAAATAAATCCTGCTAACCAACAAATCAGATAAATCAAGTAGTTAATTAAATTGAAAAACTCAACTGGATAGACATTAACCCCAAAATTCCAAAATATTTCCATCTCATTGAATTGACTCCTAAGTTATTTTGTGTGCTCTACTTGCATTTTTGTTCCTTCCTTGTTAATTTTTGTAGTAGTT
Source organism: Nicotiana tomentosiformis (assembly GCF_000390325.3). Classification (NCBI taxonomy): domain Eukaryota; kingdom Viridiplantae; phylum Streptophyta; class Magnoliopsida; order Solanales; family Solanaceae; genus Nicotiana; species Nicotiana tomentosiformis. The sequence continues at coordinate 24,051,148 of NC_090814.1, read as the reverse complement.
TTAGTTAAGTAAAATTATCACCGTCCCTCGGAAAATCACTTGAACAAGCAGTTCGTACCTAGTTTAATTCAGTTGATATCACAAGTCCTTGTGGGAATGATGCTTTTTCTTCACTTTATTAGTTGTTGATCGCGTATACTTATATGTGCGTTAGGTCCCAAAATATTTTTGGCACCATTGTCGGGGACATAAAATTAGCTATCTTTCTGAAATAAGATGTTATTCATTATTAGTTCAAGATTTAATATTTTCTTGTTGCCTCTGCATCTACATGTGTTTCACTCATGAATGTGGAGGAACAAGTGTTTTAATGATATCCTCCCTTTTAATCCAGAAATAGAAAGAACTTTTCACAGTTTAAGGAGGGAGGCTGAAGCTAGAGTTAGAACTACAGAGTTGGGTATTGTATTCCAACCACAACCAATCGAGATAGAAGAAAAAAAAAGATCAGTCGATAATAGAGGTCACAAGACCTAATCTTGCTAATATGTCTTAGGCAATCATGAAGCCTGACATTACTGGTCACTTTGAGCTTAAACAGTACATGGTACAACAAACATTGCTTCCCTTTTCTCTACTAGGGTAAGCAAAATAATAGTGGCAAAAGGAGACTGCTAATCTGATTCGCACTTGGTGTGATTTAGCCCAAACTCTTTTGATCAAGTTCATCCCTACAAAGAAGACAAAGTCACTAAGGAACCAGATTCTTAGGTTTCAATATTGAGATAGCGAGACTCTTTGTCAAGCTTAGAAAAGATACAAGAAGCTATTTAGAGGCTGCCCACTTCATTGTTAGACTAACAAGGTATTGGGCCACACTTTTATTGATGGGTTGGATGATGCATCAAAGATGAATCTTCACTCATCCTGTGGGGTTTGTTGCATGGAAAACCCTTACAGCGAAATCCAAACCCTCTTGAACAACTTCTTCAAAATGATCACAACTAGCAAGATGTGGGGGAACCATGAAGAACAATTAAATAGAAGGCAGCAAGTGTAATTGATCTAGATGAGCTTACAACTATGAGGGTAGATCTGGCCAAATTGACAAATTAGGTGACGAAGTTAGAAATGGGTCAGGCGTATCAGATGCATCATGTATAATAAATCTCCATATATTATGAAATATGTGGGGAAGGTCACACGAGTGATTGTTATCCAATAAATCCCAAGTCCATTTATTAGGTGGAACAATAAAGCATCGGTCCAATAAACCAAAATACCCAATATGTAATACATATAATCTCAATTGCACGAATCACTAGAACTTTTCATAGGGTGGAAATCAAGGGACTCAGAATCAGTATAGACACTAAATAAATTACAACCAACCTCCAAAGCCACCCTAACAAGTAGAGGAGAGTATGGATGACTTGTTGAAGAAGTTGTTACTTGACAATCAATAACTCAGGACTGACTTCAAAAATTTGGAGAGAAAAGTTGGCAGTTTGCTACAAATCAAAATACTAGGCCTGCAAGCACTCTTCCAAGTGATACAAAGAAGAATCCTCAAACGAATGTTGTAACCTTGAGGAATGGTAAAGAATTGGAAGAAGTACCAAAGAAGATAAAAGAGAAAGAAGGTAAAGTAGTTCCTAAGCATGTGGATGAAAGTGAGAAAGAATGTACTTCTAATGAGAATGTACCAATGGGAAGGACTCCAGTTACCTTTCCCAATATATTACAAAAAATAATGATGATCGGATGTATAACAAGTTTCTTTATATGCTAAGCGAAGTCCAATTGGACTTACCCCTTATTGATGGGCTGCGCCAAAATTCCAAAATATGCTAAGTAAATTAAGAATATAGTGGCATACAAGAGAAGGCTAACTGAATTTGAGAGAGTGGCACTCACTAAAGAGTGTACCTCGAGAATCCAAACGAAACTTCTCCAAAATTGAAAGATCCTGGTAGTTTCAAGATTCTAATGAGAATAGATGAAGTAGATGTGGGGAGAACATTATGTGATTTCGGGGCAACCACAAATTTAATAACTTTTGTCAATTTTTAATTGACTAGGTTTGGGCACTGCAAGACCCACTATGGTCATGTTGTAATTAGCTGATAGTTCCATTGTCCATTCCAGGGGGTGATAGAAGATGTGTTTTTGCAAATTGATCAATTCATCCTTCCTGCGAATTTTATCATTCTAGACTATGAGGTGGATGAACAAGTCCATATCATATTTGGGCGAGCTCTCTTAGCAACAATTAATGCAGTCATCAAAGTTAGAGAAGGAAAGATGATCATCAGAGATTATAATATGGAAGTAGTTGTCAATATATATAAGGCAATTCAGCTTCCTAGCAATTATGAGGATCTTGCCATGATATTTGTTGCAGAGAAAGAAGAGAAGATATGTGACTTGGTTATATATCTTGACGGTTATCTAGAAAAAGTACTCATGTTGTTTGATAGCATTGATTTAGACGAGGACGTCAAGGAGATAGTTCATAATTTTGATGCACGCCCTTACATCAAAAGAGTCATTAATTTTGAGCCTCTAGATAGACCCAGTGGGCCACCACCCAAGTCGTCTGTCAAAGTAGCTCCCAAATTAGAGCTTATACCCCAACCCGCTCACCTTTATTATGATTATTTTATTACTAATGAAATATTGAATGTTGTTTCTTCTTATTTTTCTAACTTATAGGAAGAAAAGTTACTTCGGGTGCTTAGATCACACAAGTGAGCAATTGGGTGGATCATGGCGGATATATGTGGAATTAGGCCGGTATTCTGTATGCATAAAATTTTCATGGAGGATGGGCATAAACTAAGTGTAGATCACCAACGCTGCTTGAATCCAATCATGATAGAGATAGCTGGAAAAGAAGTGATAAAGTGGATCGACTTGGGTATTATCTTTCCTATCTCTAATAGAGAGTGGGTTAGCCCAGTGCGGTGTATGCCAAAGAAATATGGTATGACAGTTGCGGTAAATGAAAATAATAAAGTAATTCCTACTAGAACTGTCACAGGTTGGATAATTTGCATATATTATAGGAAGTTGAACAATGCCACAAGTAAAAACAACTTTCCCTCCTCTTTATTGATCAAATGTTAGAGAGGCTAGCTGGACAGGATTACTACTATTTTCTTGATGGATATTTCGGCTATAACAAAAATTTTGTTGAACATATGCTTTCAAAAGAATGCCATTTGTGTTGCGTAATACACCTATGAATTTTCAATGGTGCATCATTACAATCTTCACTGATATAGTAGAAAATTTTCTTGAAGTATTTGTGGATGCTTTTTTAATTTTTGGACCTTCTTTTGGTGAATGCTTAACGTATTTGAGTAAAGTGCTTGTTAGCTGTGAGGAAACAAATTTGGTGTTGAATAGGGAGAAGTATCATTTTATGGTGCAAGAAGGACGTACTCGAGCACAAGGTGTCCAAAGATAGTTTGGATGTTGATAAGACATAGGTGGAGACAATTGAAAGATTTTCGCCTCCAACTTATGTTTAAGGGGTCTGAAATTTCTTGGGCCATGCAGGTTTTTTCCGTCAATTTATCAAGTAATTCTCTAAGATTTCGCTCCCTTGTGTAGCTTGCTTTAAAAGGATACTGCTTTCAAATTTGATGATGATTGCTTAAAGGATTTGAGGAGCTAAGAAGCGATGCACCAACTATCACTGCCCCAAACTGGGGAGTGCCTTTTAAGCTTATGTGTGACGCCAGTAATACGACAATTGGTGTCATCTTGGGCAAAAGGAAAATAAGGTATTTCTCTAGATTTACTACGCTAGCAAAACTCTAAATCCAGTTTAAGTAAATTATATGGTCCCAAAAAAGGAGTTTCTAGAGGTAGTATGCAAGTTTGACAAATGCAGAACCTACCTAGTGGGAACCAAAGTCATCATCTACACTGACCATGCCGCTATCAGGTACCTATTTGAGGTGGTCACAGGTATATATTTGTAGCGGTTGATTATGTGTCGAAGTGGATAGAGGTCGTTGCTCTACCTACGAATGATGTTAAGGCAGTGGTGAACATTGTGAAAAAGAATATCTTCACGCGATTTAGGAATCCACATGCCTTGATTAGTGATGGGGATACTCACTTTTGTAACAAATTCTTGGGTAATCTCTTGGTTAAATATGGGGTCAAACACAAGGTCGCTATGGCTTATCATCCGCAGACTAGTGGCCAAGTTAAGGTTTCGAATAGAGAGGTAAAGTAAATTTTAGAGAAAATGGTGACTGCAAGTAGGAAATATTGGGCTACCAAGATCGAATACACATTATGGGCATATCGCACTTCATACCAGACTGCAATTGGCACGTTTCCCTACTGGTTGGTCTAAGGGAATGCGTCTCTCTTGTGGAGCTTGATCACAAGGTTTATTGGGAAATCAAAAAGCTCAACTTTGATATGGACCTAGTTGGTGAGAAAAGAATATTGCAACTTAATGAGATCGATGAATTTTGGTTGCATGCATATGAGAATGCAGAGTTGTTAAGGAAAAGATAAAAGAAGGCATGACAAGCACATTATGCATCATGAGTTTGAGTCGGTCAAGCCGTTCTATTATTTGATTCGAGGTTGAAGGTCTTCCCTGGTAACCTAAAGTTTAGATGGTCAGGTTTGTTTGAGGTAGTGTATGCTACAACTCATAAACACATGGAGCTGAAGAACTATGGGATTATGAGAATAGCGGAATTCTTGGTTAATGGTCAAAGAGTGAAACACTAATGGATTGTGGCGTTCGTTGTTACAAAATTTCAATAGACTTAATGGAAGCATGAAGGAGTATTCTTCATCGTGCAGCGACATTACATTAGGAGCTTCATGGGAGGCAATTCATGGTGGTGTTGAATTCGTCATGCCATGACGTTAACGAAGGAGCTTGTTGGGAGGCAACCCAATTTGTAGAGTACTTGTAGCATAGTTTTTGATTTTCTTTATGTTGAGGAGGACTAACGAGCTATTTTGGGTGAATTACATGTGTTTTGATAGTTGATGGATATATACGAAAGGAAATAGGTCATAAAGGTTGCAACAACAGGAAAAAGAGCCACAGAAGGAGAAAACACCATGTTCTCGCAAGGCGCAGGCTCACACGTAGGGGTTGACGTGCCTGGCATTGCCTGGCGCCCATTCCCCTCGTCCCAAAGCCACATCGCATAGGTAAAGAATCATAGGCCTTCGTGCCTACGGGCACCTCGCGCCACTCCCAGCTTTCCCCGTACCTCCCGTCGTGCCATAGGGCGCCAGGTAAGAATCTTTCCCTTTATTTTTATCCCCTCGCACTTAATCACCCTCACCCAACCACTCTACCTTATAAATATAAAACACACGAACAAAGCACATCACAACTCTCCCAAAATTCTTCCCAAAGCCATTTACCCCTCCCCCCCCCCCACAATACCAACAACACTTCACTACCTTCCCTTGTCTCCTTATCCTCAACCACAAGGTATGTTCTTTTATCTCTCTCCTCTCTTAGTTATGGTATTCATGTAAAGCAAGCTTGTAAGACTTTATGGTCTTTCAATGGTGATTTGTGCTAAAATTATTCCAAACTTCATAAACCCCATATGATTGTATTATTATTGTTGAAAGAGTTTTTCGCACTCGATGCCCAAGCCGATTTGGGTAGGTGAGACAATCCCTCGCCCACATAGAAACTTCCAGACAAATAGTTCTTGCAAGGCATTTGTAAAATGCCTCAACTGTGATTTTCTGCCCCAGTTGGAGCACGAGTCTTCGAGATTTATAGAAATTTATTGTGTGAGCATGATTAACATGAAAATTAAGTGTGGGTGGATCAATGCTGTCGGGGTACATTGACAAAGTGTGAGACCAAATTACTTACTTGCTAATGTGATACCTGAATTAAGAATGCAGATGTGTTTAATTGAAAGAGGTAAAGTCTGAGTAACCTTGAATTATTTGAAGTAGAATGTGATGAAGCTTTAAGTTTGAGGTCGTTCTGACCTTTTTGTTACGTACTTCTTGGGTCCATGAATTAATTATTGATGTTATTTGTAGGTAAAATGATCATGGTGCATCAAATTCCTAGTGCTAAGGCTCCGGCTAAAGACAAAGCACTACCAAAGGATAAATCGTCCACTTCTGCACCCCCGCCTAAGAAGAGGAATAGAACTGAGCCTACCTTTAGTAGCCAGCTTAAAGGGAAGTAAGCGGTAGCAACTTTTCTGCATCACAACCACAGGATAGGGGTGAACGAGAGTATGGGATCTCACATTGGCAGTGGAGGAGCACACATTGTGTAATGACCCGGTCGGTCATTTTGTGTATTATTATCATGTTCCCATGATTATTACTTATTCTATATTCATTTGTGGTTATGTGACTTGCCGAGGTAGTAGGTTTGGTTCCGAGGATATTTCGTAGTTAATCGGGACACTTAGTCCCAAATTGAAGTTTTATGTTGGAAGAGTTGACCAAAGTTTGACTTTTGTATAGATGACTCCGAAATAGAGTTTGGATTGTTCAGATAGCTTTGTATAGTGATTTTAGACTTAGGCGTATGTCTGGATGTTGATTGGGAGGTCCGTAGGTTGGTTTGATGCTTTGTGGCGAAAGTTGGAAAGTTTAAGGTTTGGAAGGTTGAGAGGTTTGATCTAGAGTTCACTTTGTTGATATTGGGGTCAGATTTTGGTTTCGGGAGTTGAAATAGGTATGTTATGCCATTTATAACTTGTGTGCAAAATTTGAGGTCATTCGGAATTGGTTTGGTATGATTCGACATTAGTTTTGGACGTTGGAAGTTCATTTGTTCATTAGGCTTGAATTGGGGTGCGATTCATGATTTCGATGTTGTTTGATGTGATTTGAGGCTTCTACTAAGTTCGTGTAGTATTTTAGGACTTGTTGGTATGATTGGTTGAGGTCATGGGGGCCTCCGGTGTGTTGCGGACGAGTTTCAGGCCATCCTCTTCATGTTTGGATATCTGATCTGGTGCCTGGTGTATGCTTCTTCGCGTTCAAAAAGATTTGGAGTTCAGTGCCCTTCGCGTTCGCCAGGGGGTGGTCGCGTTTGCGTAGAAGGGAGGTCGGCTGAGGGGCACTGGGGCTTAAGCCTTCACGTTTGCGGGGGAGTTCTCGCGTTCGCGTAGCGTAGTCTAGTTGATGATCACGTTCACGACTGGGTCGTCGCGTTTGCGAAGAGGAATTTTGGCCGAAGGCAAAATTGTGCTTCGCGAATGAGAGGCTTCTTCCGCGTTCGCAAAGGGTAAGCACCTGGGCAGAATACTAAAAACCCATTTCGAGGGTTTGAGTTATTATATCATATTTTGAGTTGTAGAGCTCGATTTTGGGCGATCTTGGAGGGAATGTGCACGTCTTGGATCAGGGTAAGTATTTTTTACTCGGATAAGTTGATTAATCATGATTCCATGCTTGTTTTTGTCGTTAATTTGGTGATTTGAAGTAGAAATTGGGATTTTGTAGAAACTTTTCTAAAATAAAAAATTAGGGTTTGAAGATCGATTTGAGGTCGGAATTGGATGATTTTGGTATGGTTGGACTCATAATCAAATGGGTGTTCAAAATTTTTGAATTTTGTAGGGTTTCGAGGTGCGGGCCCGGGATTGACTTTTTAATTTTTGTTAAATATCTTAGCTTTATAATTTGGAATCAATTCCTATGGAATTTATTGACTATATTTAGTTGGTTTGGTTAGATTTGGATAATCCGGAGGTAGATACGTGCGGGAAGGGCTTATTAGAAGAGTGATTTGGCTTGCTTGAGGTAAGTATCTTATCTAAACTTGGTTGAGGCATTAGTTGCCTGAATTATTTTTGATAGCTACGTGCTATGGGTGGCGCATATGTGTAAGGTTGAGCCCATATGCATGCACCGGGGTACTATTTCTATGATCGGGGTAGTGCTTAGGCTATGACATGCCTTGAAATGATTGCTAACCTTCAAGTTGAGATGTTTCTCCTATTTGTACCCCTACGTGAGCTATTTG